>NC_084825.1:26657012-26927012 GCF_958449725.1 Rosa rugosa
GAAGAGGTTGAGGTCAAGTTCATCTTCATTTGGAAGGTAGAGTAGATATTTGTTGTGAAATTTATGGAAGCTTAATTGTGTCTCTTGTAAAGATGTTGGTAGTGATGTTCCGAAATATATTTACAGCTACCTTGCAAGGCCTTTGGAGGAATGCCGAATGGCTTCTTATGAAGAAAGGAGTGCCGCTTTCAAAGCTGCAGAGCAGCTTCAAGAGAGTCTGCAATCTGAAAATCCATCTTTTGTCAAATCGATGGTTCGGTCTCATGTCTATAGCTGTTTTTGGTTGGTGAGTTGCAATGAAGTTTGTGTTTTTAGCTTATTAATGGTTGGTTTTAGTTTACAATGCCAATATCGATTCATATTGTGGCAGGACTAGTATTATTGCTTGATTTGCTAATCTACTTGTTTACTAATTCCTGTTCCGATTACAAGGGTCTTCCTTCTAATTTCTGTGAGACTCATCTCCCACAATCACCGGACTCTAAACTGATACTAGAGGATGAAGATGGAAATGAATATGATGCTAAATACATTGCCAAGAGGACTGGTCTTAGTGGTGGTTGGAGAGGTTTTGCATTGGAACACAAGTTGGACGATGGTGATGCACTTGTGTTTGAATTGGTTGAACCCACAAGGTTTAAGGTAGGCCATATAAAAACCTACTAACTGCATTTTTACATCTAAGATACTGTACCATGTAGCTTACAGTCTAAAATCACACATTCGGGTGGGTTATTAATTAAAATCTGTTAGGAAAGTCAAACTGTTAATGCCTTTAAGGCATGTGCTGATCAGTTATTTGTTTAATAGCACCTGTATATACTGTTGCAGTTCCCCATTGCTCGAGTATAAGCATTCTTCCTCCACACTTGTATCATCAGCTTTAAGTTTGGTAGATTGATGCGTACTATTAGATTATCATTTTAAGTCAACTGATATACATTTTATGTCATCTGTAGACCGGTTTAAATGTGGTTGAGAATGTGTATTTGTATATCTTTTCAGATATTGATTTTATTTTATATCTGCAGATCTACATAGTTAAGGTGACAAATCAAGAACATTGCAAGAAGGACAAAGTGAAGAGTGCTGGAAAGCCATCAAAGGCAGCCAAGAAGCCTGACCAAGACACTAACAAAAAACAAAGGTCAAAGAAAGCTACCACTGCTGAAATAATCAACATGAAAACACCCCCAGAGCTTCTACCAGAGAGCCCAAAAAGTGAAGTTGTACTACCATATAGACTCAGGAAGAGAGCATAGGGTGAACTGTAACTAGGAAAGCTTCACAAGTTTTGGCATCCCCTGAAATCGATCAGAACATGATCAGAATATGGTGATATAGAAAAGAGGGGAATAGTTTAGTGCTTAAGGTACTTAATCAACCGTCGAGTATTTTGACTCTAATATGAGAGATTTTATCCAGCTCCAGTATGTTAATGATCCGGGTTGATGCTGTGGTGAATTCTCATTCATGCATGCATGCATTGAGTATCCAGATGTATGGTAACGTTTATCAACCAAATTGGTTATGCCCCAAAAGTTACCTACGATGTAGTTATCTAGGATTTAGAGTTGGCAAGGCAATCAGATAATATTGGTAGCTTAACGATATATAATCCAACCAACAGCTTTCTGATGAGAAAAACTGGACCATCCACAATAGACAGAATGTTTAAGCAAAATACTTTAGTCATTAAAATACAAAACTTGTGTACCAAATTGAAGACATAAACTTCAGTCATTAAAATACAAATGCAAATTTAAAGCACTCGAAACTTCAGAGTCAACAGAATTTAAAGCACAAAAAGAAATTGGATTACACGAATTCAATTCCTAGACAAAGATATTCTAAGCAGCAGCGTCAATGAAAGCTTCACCAGGTTTACGCAAAGCCAAAGATCCGTGGCATCCCAAGAGCTGCAATAACCCCATAAAAATTGTTAGTTCATATATTGAGATTCGTAGAACCCATATTTAAAAGAGAAATAAATTAACCACATGATAAAAAATGATGTGGAAGAAATTTACTAACCTTGGCATTGACACCATCAGGAAGAATGCGTGCCTCTGACTTCAATCTTACATAGTCAACACGGTTGAACTTGGTAAATCCCCTGAAAATTAACAAAGTTGTAACGTAAGATTCAATTCTACATAACCAATGAATATACAATACAAAGGATCAACACACTATACCATGAGCTACCAAGGGAACAAAACAAGACACAAAGCGAATAACACATGTTGAATTTCTGCAGAACTAAAATGAATGCAAAGAACCAACACCAACTGCTCACTATGAATTGCTTCAACACCTAAAACAAAATATGAACAAAGTCCAGGCACAAAAGATCAATTTATATGTTCAATTCTACATGTTCACTCCGCTTGTTATCACGAGCTTAAATCCATTATCAAATCATCAATCAAGACCGCACATTTCACTGAACAATGGTTATGATTCACACTAAGACTACAAACTCAATCTGCCAACACTAACCATCAAACAAACTCGAGGGATCAACGTGCAGTTTATGGATGCAATTCTACAACTTCACATGCTAAGTTAAACTCAACTCAATCAAACAATTCTACATATACAAACCCAATTATTCTTATTTTTTATCAACTAAATTGATGCCACCCCATTCAAAGACCAAAACTTTACAACATATTCCTCAAAACCCATCAGCCACATTCATCTCAAAAAGCAAACCCGACATAATCTCTACAAAAATCAACAGGAGTCACCTGTAGATGATTGCAGAAAAATCAGTAATCCCAAAAACAAAATCAGTAATCCCAAATCTTCAGTAATCCCAGAAAACTCAAAGCTTTACCTTATACGGCCACTTGGGGACCTTCATCGGGGTCTTCACCGGTGATGAGCTCCGTTGACCGCGTCATCCTCGAACCCAAACAGCAGCAGTGAGGAGGACTAAGGAGATGACGAGGTTCGGCGGGGACTAATATCAGGCGTCGCCGGTGGAATCACTCCGGCCATGTTAATGGTTTTGGGTTCGTGCAACCTGAGATGAGTTTCTTGTCGTGGAGATGAGAAGACCTGGAGTTTGGGTGGAGAAAGAGAACTAGAGCTTTGGTTGCATCGACAAAACAGTGGAGACTCTACAGTGGGTTTGAGGCTTTAGGCTTCGACCCGCGATGGTTTCTGGAGACTTTGCATCTGAGCCGTTGGTTTTCATTTAAAGCAATGGACGGCTGTGCTTGACCCATCCGCAACTTAACTATAGCAAGGACGTCCTCTTTGGAACCTTGCTGTATATATATATATATATACAGCAAGGTTCCAAAGAGGACGTTCGTGATATACTTGATCTGCGGATGTGCCATTCTCACCCGTCCATTGCTTTAAATGAAAACAAACGGCTCAGATCGAGATTTTCCAAAAACAATCGCGGGTCAAATATATAGCTCTGTGCTTCAACCCGACTCCTCTGAGTCAATGACAAAACCAGAGTTCTCGTCTCGACTGCTCCGACCAAAATCCAGTTCTCCAACCCGACTCCCAGCGATGCAACCAAAGTCTGGTTCTCCACCCAAAATCCAGGTCTTCTCGTTATTGATACTAGAAACTCGTCTCAGGTTGCACGATTGTTGCAACCCAATCTTTCTTTTTTTCTTCCTCTCATGAAAATTGTAGTTCTCTTATGGTCCCATCCTCCCTTGAAAACTTCGCGTCAAAAGTTGGAGACTTGGAAGCAAAGAAGCACATCTAGAGTATGGGTTCTCTCTCTTTTCTGATTTGTTTGATTTCCAATTACAAAATTTAGGGTTTTTTTTTCCCTATTTGGGACTTTTTTTCTTTCTGTTTCTGGGTTTCTGCAAGGCTTGCTAGAATACACTTCCTTGTTTAATTGGTTAGTTGTTTTATTGTTCTTTGTATACCAGATACCATAATTGGGATTTTTGCTTCTTTTTTTTTTTTTTCTTTTTCCCGTTTCTACTAGTGACTCTGGTTTACTCTTAATGTTGCAGCATTGCTGGCATATGCCTCATGTTTACTGGGAACTCGTTTTTTCTGTGGGCTAAAAGGAAAGGAAGGTTCCCTCGACTGTTTATCATAGTTAGAAGAATGTCGGATGGAATGAAATGGAGTGCTTTCTTTTGTTGATCTTATGTGTGCTTTTCAGTTTCAATGTCTCAAACAGAATAATCTCATTTCACAGAATAATGTCTCAAACAGGTGATTTCAGGGGAGCAAAGGAAAGGGAAAGGTCGGAGCGTCTGGCGTCGAAGGAAACTGGTACTGTTTGAAAAACCCTAATTGATTGAGCTATCTGATGTTTATGTTATGATGGAAGTGAAAGAAGTGAATTCTGGGAAGTAATAATGGGGTTTGAAAAAAACTAGTGGAATTGTTAGTGGTGGTCAAGACTTGAAGAAGTGAGGTTTGGTTTGTTTTTAAGAGCAAGACATGAAGAAGTGAGGTTTTTCTCATATTGAGTTGAGTTGTGTGTAACTGGATGTGGTGACATCTTGAGATGGGATTCTTTGACTCGTGACAAGTTCAGTGGCTGCTACCAGGCATGTAGTCTTATACAGTCTGGACTTTTCATGTTGATTTCGATCCAAAAAGAGGATTTGGATTGAAATGTGGGAAGGTGAACTTGGTTGAGTGTCTAGTGTAAGAGAAACATAATAAATTTAAAAGTACATAACTTTTGACTTTTAAGAATTAAAGGATGGGGTTTGAGCAATTTAAATTACAGTATAGATTTGGTTGATGGTGCTTGAGCATAAACAGGCTCTTAGTCTGTTACAGTAAGGGGTTGGATTGGAGGTGAGAATATTTGATAGTCAAGTATTGTAAGTTAAGTCGATGATTCTATTGTTTGGTTGGTTTCTAATGGCAAAACATGATTTCTATTGCTTAATAAAAGTTTGAGGTTCTTTCGTATGGATCGTAGTGTGTAGAACTGGAGAGTATTTTATATGCAAATTTCCCTTTTTCCCAGAAATTCTGTGACTAGTGATAAATTTCAGCTACTAGCTACGCAGTCTAATATCATATTGTTACCAATTTGAAAAGAAAATTTAGGTTGAGATCTGGAAAGGAAACTTGCTTGAGTGATCATTACTGTGTTGTAACCCTGCAAGTCAGAACCTTCTCATACTGTGCTATTGAGCATTGACTAAACATGTGCACATTTTCCATGCTTTAGACAAAGAAGGATGACATGTTGCGATACAAAATGGAGAGAATGCCTTTCCTGGAGGAACAGGTTCGGAAGGTAAAGGATGGAGGACAGCTCTTGGGAATGGACATCGAGAGACTACTACTCTCAGAGGACAACCGGTTTGATTTTGTGAATGAAATTGCGGCCAAGGCCAACGAGTATGTTGAGAACAACCGAGATGAGTATGGCAGTAAGATGAAAGCCATCCTTCAGGTGCTAAGTAACCGTGTGAATGATGCTGGGTTTTATAGACCTGAGGCATATAAAGAATCGATCTGACCCCTTCAAACCAGGGCCGTCGTGGTTGAAAGAATTTTATACTTGATTTTGTGTTGTTCATGTTGTAATGTTAATCTAGATGGTATTCTTCTGTAATACTTTTTGTTTCAAATCTATCCCTGCAATAATTTTGCTTCTCCCGTTACACTACATAAATGAGATTGTTCATTTAATTTCTATAAGGTCACAATTCTTGATGTGATTTGTTTGCTTGGTGTACCAATCATAACATAATAATTGATAGGCAACTAGTCTTCCTATTTATCTGTCACCATCTTCTTCGGACCGTCGGACGTCGAACACAAGGAGTAGGTGCCATTAGGTAATTCAGTAGCCGGCGAATGGGTTTCCTAACCTTCTTGACTCATGCCACCACGCAGAAAAGAAGATCTTATATCGGGTGTGGGAGAGGGGAGGGGAGGGGAAGCTAATGATCATCCTTCTTTGAGAAGACAAATCGAGCATTACTAACAAATACACATGCCATAGTATTGTCTTGATGAGTTTTTTTCATTCTATTATACCTTCCACTAGAATAGCCTAAGCTGGATCAAGAAAGTGGCATGTACAAAATAAAGTCATGTGATCCAAGGGGTACTTGCAAGAAGTTCTTGATGCAAGAAGTACTTGTATCCAACTTTCTTTGAATATTTCTCTTGAACTAGACAGTTCATTTCTAATAGAGTACAAATTATCTAGCTTTATGTATTTCATATCATTGACTGTAGGAAAGAATGGCATTCCTGTTTAGAGGTCATTAATGTAAGCATCATTGAGCCATTGAAGCAGGCTCAAGGAGTTTCTTGGCTGATATACCTTATTTATAATGTTCAGAGTCCTTTAATCATGGAGTATGAAGCTCTGGGTTAAATGTGAGCATCATTATGTGTATAACTTCTCTCTGAATAATTGCATTTTGTAATATCAGAATATTTCCCCCATATTCTAGTTCTCTTAATTTCATACCAAGGAGACTTGTAGCCTTATTGTTAGAGTAACGGATACAATATGTTTCTTTTTCTCAGATTGTAACCTATATAATAATGGATGGAGACTTGCTTTGCCCTGCAAAGATGGGAAGATCTGTAGAGGTATCCAGAATTGTTGTTTTTCCACTATTTGATACAGATATACTTGTGTTTTTCCAAATGCTTGTGTTTCCAAACTGATCTTGTACATTCTTTCACTAATAATTATGTTATAGGTGCTTACTGTCTTCAACTGTGTGTGATTCAAATTCATTTATATACATGTGGGAATTTGATTTCGTCTACCCCCTAAAGAAAATGCAGTAATATAAGTTCTCTTCTTAGTCAAATTGAGTGGTAAAACATATATTTCATCTCTGTTAATTGATATTATGCAATTTTGACAAGATTGGACAACTATCTACAACAATATGGTTGATTTTCTGGTATAGTTCTTGTGATTGAAGACTGAATTTTCTGCTTTAGTCATATCGTTGCTTTTCTGAAACTATTGTAATATATGTACTTCTACCCATCAATTTTAGCTTCATGAGTATTAAAAACTAAAAAGACATGCTAAGTAGCAGCTTGAGTTTCTTCTGGTGTTTCCACTTTGTCATCAGTTGCATATAGGCATATTTCAGTTACTGAAAGTTACTGAACCTTATTATGTCCAGTAAATTTGAGAAGCAAATGCAGCAAGTCCAGTATAGGCATAATAAGGTTGATTTACTGGACTTGCTGCAAGTAACTTTGAGAAGCAAATGCAACATAATAAGGTACTGGACTTGCTGCAAGTAACTTTGAGAAGCAAATGCAACATGATAAGGTTCATATTATAGGCATATTTCAGGTTTGCTACCAAGTTATAATGGACTTGCTGCATTTGCATCATAATAACTTGCTGCATTTGCTTGTTTCAGTGGGAAAGGAAATCAAATCTTGCTTACACACAGAAGGATATTGATGTGGTTCGAGCTGAATGGGCAAATCATGTTATGAAGTTCTAACTTTGGTTCTGTTTAAGGTAGATGAGTAGCACCAGGAACTGCTTTTGTGCATTTATATATAACTGATGGAAAGTGTTGATGAACCTAAATTATGCATGCAGTTGCTTTGCCTAGCTACTCTTTCTTTACCTTATAGGTTTTTGACTTAGTGCAATATTAGGTAAATATATGATCGAGATCGATGAGATGGTTTTTTGGTTCTCTTGATCATTATGTAACTGTTGGCTAGGTTTAGAGTTGGAACTATGGATTGTATTTTGGATGATGTTGATGCAATTAATGAAACGTAGCCATCATTTTCAATGCAGATTTTATTCCAATTTTATGGTTTTGATGATTGTAAATGACTGATGTTGAAATGGTTGAAAGGCAACAGATATATGCAGGTTTATGTTGTATCAAGAAAATAGAAACAACAGAAACAAATGATCATCTGTTGTTTCTATCAAGTTCAAACAACAGAAAAGTAGAGTTCAAAGAGCTCTCAGACAACAGAAGTAGGTGATTGATATGTTGTTTCTATCACGTTCAAACAACAGAAAAGTAGAGTTCAAATAGCTCTCAGACAACAGAAGTAGGTGTTGATATGTTGTTTCTATCACGTTCAAACAACAGAAAAGTAGAGTTCAAATAGCTCTCAGACAACAGAAGTAGGTGTTGATATGTTGTTTCTAGCACGTTCAAACAACAGAAAAGTAGAGGTCAAATAGCTCTCAGACAACAGAAGTAGGTGTTGATATGTTGTTTCTACCAACTTCAAACAACAGAACATAACTAAAACAATGGTTGAAAGTGCAAACAAACAACAGAAAAATGAGATTGAATACTACTTCAGACAACAGAAATTTGAGTAAGACTATACTCTAAGTGACATTCAAACAACATAAAAAAACTAAAACTGTCATTGTTCTTCAAATCAGACGACAGAAGCATCAACTAAGCTTAATATTGGTTCAATCAAACGACAGAAACAACAAAAACTCCGTCATCTTACATTAACTACATCGACAGTTATTTTTTGAATCCGTTGATGAAGTCAATTTCCAACAACATTAATATGTAGTGGTATGGTGTTTCAGACGACAGATAGACTCCGATTTTTCAATATTAGGTACTTCAGATGACAGAACTTAAACTGAATCTGTCGTCTGAGTAGCTTATAAACGACGGAGAATATCTGTCGTCTGAATGGCTTAGAGACGGCAGCCACTTAGACAACAGATTTTTACTTCATCAGACGACAGATATGGTCTGTCGTCTGAAGCATTTTTTGGCATAGTGTTTAGGAATACAGGGCGGTGGGTACTATGCTAGGGTTTGTTGTTCAAGGATGAAGCTTTAAGAACTTCCTTTTAGGACTCATATATGAATAAACATTTATTTTAGAAAAGGAAGTGTGCAAGAAAATACCTTACTACATAGCTTGACGAAGCCAAGTGTCACTAAATTAACTACGAAGTGATACTCTGGTCCATATCCGTCTACTCCCTTATTTATTTGTCTCATTTAGTTCACTACTATCTATTCCTAAAAACCCCTAAGGGGTCGACAGAAAGAATCGTTCCTTAGAAAACCCTAAAACCTATTCTGAAGAGAAGAATAAGACCCAGGATATCCCCAGTACACCCACCTTTTAGAAAGTCCATGCGCCATTATTTTAAACAAAGACCTAGAAACTCTGAAGCAGAATAAAAAACCCTTAGAGAAATTGGTCTTTGCGACCAAGATAAATAATTAAACAACATTTGGAGTAGATGATGATGTATCAGCATCCACTCCGTCTTCATTCATCAGAGCCGCCCAAATTGACAAGTTCCAATCAACCTCAGTCTAGCAAGAAACCCATGCACCCCAATATCCAGCCCACAGGAAGCCCAACATCCAAGTACGGGCCCAACAGCCCCACCCATGAACAAGAATCCATCTCAGGCCTAACAACTCTGGAACCCAAATACCAATCCAGTAGCCCATAACCTAGAATAAGGCCCAAAGCATGGAGACTGCTGTGGACACCCCAACACCACCACCCAACAGTTTCTGGTCACCAGAACCATGAGCCCGCGCCGTTGCTGCAAGGTCTCCGCCACCGCACGCTTGCACCGCCGCCGAGAGGCCTCCACCACCGTGTCCCAGTGAGACGCCGTCCCAGCCGCCAACAGAAACAAACCGGGTCAGATCTCCATACCCAGTCAAAAACCCATAATCCACCCAATCAGATCACAGCAGAGTTAACCCCAAACCTTCGCTGTCGTTAATCGACCCCAGTTGAAAGCCAACGAACTCTTCCAGCAAATCTCCAGCTAGCCAATTCCCAGTTGGATCCTCCATTGAGCTACGTCCCAAGGTCGAATCCAGCCATAGCGGACGCTCTTCGGAAAGTCTGAGAAACAAGCCGTCCACCATATCACTCTCTCCCAATCAAAACGCCGGGAGTAAATCAACGACAGAGGAGTAAAGAAAAGCCCCAGACCAAGGTGGCTCTCCATAACCCAAATCAAGCATAGCAAGCAGGACGACACAATTAGCCACAGGACTAGTGATGACGATGGCCATCAAGGTTTGGAAAATTTGGAAGTTTAGCCATTGAGTAAACCCTAGCAGAGCGTCACTAGGTCATATAACAACACCATGTGTGAACAGTTAATATGATTGTTAGATCTTTAGTTTCAGCATCAGCATGAGATGAAACATTCTTCTTTCATTTTTTTTTATTAAATGTCATCAATTATGCAATTCAACAAGCAACACAATAATAACATATCCCTAAGCGGCCAACAAAGAAAGCTATTACTCAGCGTACATTACTCTAGTATACCCCTCCCACATATATACTATAAAGGGAAAATGTCCAAATACCCTAATTTTAGGAAAATTATTCCCCATTCCCCCATTACCCATAAGATAATTGACTTTATTGCCTAATACCCAATTAAGTTTTTTTTTAAAAAAAAAAATTTATTGTTTATTTGTTTATTTTTGAGACTATTTTGCCCTCTCCTCCTTTCTCACATAGAGGTAAAGTGGGGGAGATAGTGGGATCACCAGAGAGTGTTGAGTAAAAATTGCACACAGTGAGCGTAAATGTCACCCAACATAATTTCACTCGTATTCATTTAGTTAATAGAGTTTTTATTATTTTGGGTTCGACCCATTCAAGACAGAATGTGTCTCTTAATTACAATCCCTTGCTTCAAGGGAAGACCCTTTGATTCCATTTATGAAGAAACCAATTGCTGGGATGTGTGTTTGTTTGTTTTTGCGGCTGCACCCGGATATTTGAATGGGTTGCCTACGTATCCTTGGAGAGGGATCAAGCCACACGTAGTTCAAGAGTTCCAATGAGTGGATGACTCATTGAAGGGCTTTGATTTTGGAATTAGAGTAGTGTTTGGGACGAATTTGGTTTAAGTGGACCAGGGATTTGATTTTGTGTTTAGGACGCGGTTGCATCTAGATAAATTTGGTTCTAAATTGCCTACATACCCTTTGCGGGATCAAACCACATGTAGTTCCGGCATTTGAGATTTAAATGGGTAGATGACGAATTTATTTTGGATTTGTGTTTGGGAGATTTGAAAGGTTTAGAGCCTTTGAATTTCGTGTGATTTGGGAATGATTTGATTTTCTGGTGCTGGGAGAATTTGACTGGAGTCAGTGATTCATTTGGGACTGGTCGAATTTGACTGGTGGAGTCAGGGATTCTGTTTGGAGTTGCGGTTGCATCTAGTGGGTCGCTAGACTGCCTACATACCCTGTGAAATAAGGATCAAACCATTGTAGTTCATTGTTTTTGAGATTTTCAATTTTGTACCAATTTTTATTCCACGGATATATTTTTGAACCCGCAGAATAGAACATATTTTTTTGTGAACACATTTTTTTATAGGGCGTCTGCTGATTTGAATTGAGCCCCCAGTGTGCTGAGCTTTGTAACGGGCTTTGTGTCACTTTTTGTACTCGTCGATGAATAATTCAGCCAGGCCCGAATTTCTGAAATGGACTGACTTAGAGTGGGCTTTGTAGTGCTGCGAGACTTTGCGGACGAGTGGTTCAACATGGCCCAAAAACTTGTAGTGCATAGATTGATCTGGACACCCATTAATTTACTTCTGCACCCATTTGAGCTCACTTCATATATTGCACAAAACTGAAACTCAAAGAGACCAGATCGTAGAGTGATTCTCTGTATGCGGACTTGATTTGCATGTTTTGAAAGCTTCTGTTTTTTCTTTTTGTTCAAAGCTACAGTAGCACCATGTTTCGACAATTATGCATATGAGACTTTTTAACCAAGTGTGTTGATCAATTTCCCACCGCCAAGCCTCATGGCTGTTAGTTGGTCTTCTTTTTATCAAACCACTGTTTTTTTGTCTTCTTGCAATGTCAGAGTATGGCACCGCCTTGCCTTGTTTCAAACTTCAAAGCTTGCAGCACATTTAATTAAACAATTATCTCAGTTGCTCTGACTTGCAGCAAACGTGTTCAACCACATATTTGAAAGCTTTGACTTTGACAATCTATTTGCTATCTGCAGATTTTGGACCTTCCTGCACCGCCAAGCTTCGTGGCTACTTGAGAATTGATTTCCGCTTCTTTAATTAAAGGAAAAATTTCAGTTTAGTATCCTGTGGTTTACACTCGACATCATGTTAGTCCCTCCCCTTTCAATTTCATCAGCAACACCCCCGAGGTCTCAATTTCGATCAGTCGTGCCCAATTTTTACTGTTCCGTCCATATTAGCCCGTCAAGTGATGACGTGGCGTGACCAAATGGTTGAGTGGGGTCCACTTGAAGGCTAATTTGGACATTTCACTCAAATTTTCATAATTTTTTTTTGATGTTTTTTCATAAATATTACTTCTTAAACTGACCAATCTCCTTTTTCTTCCTCTAGCCCTCCTCTCTCGTCAATATCCGGCGACCAAAATCACTGCCCCCTCACCACCTTCTCTCTCTCTCTCTCTCTCTCTCTCTCTCTCTCTCTCTCTCTCTCTCTCTCTCTCTCTCTCTCTCTCTCTCTCTAAGCTCCAATGGTTAACTCCGAAGAACCCAGCAAGCTCATCTCCAAGGCTCGTCGTCTTCCTCCACTTCCCTCCTCTCCAAACCCGACAACCCACTCTTGTATCCAATGAAATCCTCACCAACAAAATGGGTCTTCCCCATCAAGCTCAAATTCACTGGCACCAAATCCTTATCCGAGAAATTGGGCCGACCGGAGTTTAACTCCACCACCGAAAGCTGGACATGCCTTTCCAAGGGGTTAGGAAGGAGAGGATGCAGAGCTGGAGATCTCCAGATGGGTCAGGAAGCTTCTGATGCAGAGCGACCTGGACAAGCTCGCCGCTATGTTCTATTTCTCTACCAGAAGCTTCTCTGAGATCTACAACGCCGACCTGACTCACCGCTTCACCATCGTGCAAATTATTGCTACTGACGGCCAATCGTGTTCTGGGAAGACGCCAATTGTTGTGCGGGAGAAATATCAGAAGCAATTGGCATGGGGGAGAACTAGGTTTTCAAGGTTTGCTCTTTGGAATTTCTCCCTTATTTATATCGAAGAAACACTTCGATTTTCAATCAAATTGTGATAGTTTGGCTTCTGGGTTTCAATTTATATCTATTTCGTAGTTAATTGGGAGCTAATTTGCAATTGTGATATATTCATATCATAGTTTCTTTGCAAAAGACTGAATCTTAATATTCTTAGCTGGAATTGTATAATATTTGTTGGTTTTAGCATTAGCATCTGGGAATTTTGTTCATTTGATCATTAGCTCTGAATTTGACTATTGGGATCAATTGTTCATAAGCTTTGAAACCATTATTGTGATAAGTTTTAAGATTTGAAAAGTGAGTTTGCTACCTTTGAGCTTCTGCAATAGTGCTTTTAGAACAGATGCTGAGAATCTCATCTAGGTTCCTCAGTTTCACACGACCATGATGCACAGTGAAAAGTAGTAGGAGACGAATATTAGATGTACAAAGTCAATAACGAGATAAAAGGAGTTGAGAAGTAATATTTATGAAAAAGCATCAAAAAAAAATTTATGAAAATTTGAGTGAAATGTCCAAATTAGCCTTCAAGTGGACCCCACTCAACCAGTTGGTCACTCCACGTCATCACTTGACGGGCTAATATGGACGGAACAGTAAAAATTGGGCACGGCTGATCGAAATTGAGACCTCGGGGGTGTTGCTGATGAAATTGAAAGGGGAGGGACTAACATGATGTCGAATGTAAACCACAGGGTACTAAACTGAAAATTTTCCTTAATTAAATGTAATTGTCGCATGCTTTCTTGTATCTTTTATTTTTAGCTTGTTCTCAAAGAAACTTGCAGCATGGCTACCTCAGTTATGCATACTCTGTGGCTTCTGCTCTGCTGCAATTTGACGGAGAAACATATGCTTTTGGGTGGCTTGTTTTGCAAGTGATGCAAGGTCATTTGTTTTGTTGCGGTGGAAAGGAAGGCAGGAGGTGGATGGCTTCTGGGCGGTGACCTTGCTGACTTTCAGAACAGATGACATGACATTCCACCGATTGGTCATACACTCATGTATACGAGATTGCGACCGTTCGGGGATCTCCATAGCTCCATGGTGGTGACAGATGACATGACATTCCACCGATTGGTCATACACTCGTGGATACACATATATCATATACGAGATTGCGACCGTTCGAGGATCTCCATAGCTCCATGGTGACACAGGTACAAGAGACGCTGCATTTATTTGCCAGGAGAGCGCCATCATTTGTTGAAGAAGCACCACCATCAGTCCTTCATTAGGAGGGCACCATCATTTGTTGACGTAGTGGTCCTTCACCAGGAAAGCATTGCCTCGATCTGGGAGCCATGATGTAGGTCTCTTCTTTGGACGTCTTCGTCTTCCTCTTGTTGTCGGACCGTGGCCAGCTCGCTTCGCTTTTGCCACATATATGCAAGACGCACCGCATATAAGCGTCAAAAGACGAAGCAAGTGTGGAAGACATCGTCATGGTGAATGAAGACTTGATGCCGACGCTTTGTCTTGCTCAGAACATGTAGACAGATGACAGAGTTTTATGAGGACGAAAGTAGCGGAACGACTCCACTGCTAGAGAGAGCAAAGCATAGAAGGGACACGTCTTTTCTTTTGTCTGTACCATGAAAGAAAAGATCAGTAATTTCAGGAGACAGCCAAGATCATATACCTGTGATTTGCTGGAAGCTTTTGCTCCTGCAATGTTGGTTTTCCGTGAACAGCTTCTCTTGGAAAGCTTGTAAGGAAGGACTGCAGCGCTTCGGCTCCGGTTGGATTGCTGCGTTTCTTTCGCCTCCCTTCTTCTTCTTTTTCCTGCTCTGCACTCTCTATTTTTTAGCCTTTCGGTACCTTCCTTCTCTCTCTTTTAGCTTCTCCTCCTATCTCTGCCTTTTCTGCTTTTTTTTTTTCTCTCTGCCCCTCTACCTTTTTTTTCTCTCCTCCCCTCCGTCAGTGTAGTAGCTCCTTTTATAGGGGAGTAATGGATGAGGTAGAGTTGAGGATGACCCCGATTTGAATTTGAACTGATTTGATATTCAAAATCGGTTTGACCAAGTTTGGTGCTGAGATTTGAATTGATGACAGCAAGCTTGGCTTTGATCTTATCATAATTGAAAAGTCCAACTAACCATCTTGGACGTTAATTTGCATGCATGAGCCAAACAACTTTGAAATTTAAAAACTGCATTATCTCTTCCAACTTTGACCGTGGTTGATCTCATCAGCTTCCTCTTCTTTTGTTTGGGATGATGTACCTGGCCTCTTCTTTTGTCTAAACTTGCTTTCTGTTTGCTTTTGTTACTTTGTCTTGCAACTAATCTTGAAGTCACCATTTCATGCATAATTAACTCCATTACGGCAACTTGAGTGCTATAATTTGAATTCCCCAAGATTAACATCATAAGGAATAATTGAGCAAATCCATCTCCTAAACTTGGACGTCGCTTTTCCTTCTTTTCTTTTTCTTGTAATCCCACCAGCAATTTTGGGCTTTGTGATTTTTTTTGTTGCAACAGAGAGTTTGCCAGAACCTCACCTGACTTTGCCGGAACCTCGTTGGAGGTCCAGGGGATAGATCATCGGAGATCTCATAAAAGTTTTAGGAGATTAATTTATTGACCTCGAATAAAAGCTGTTATTGCCCCCAAATAAAAGTTTTATTGTCCCCCAATATAGAATAGCTTGTGATCTATTGAATCTTCAGTACACAAAAAGGGAAGAAAACAAAAGGAGGAGTTTATATATATATATATATAATTACTTTTAGAGTGGTCCACCAACTCCCAGACTTTGTCAGAACCTTGCTAGAGGTCGCTGGACCATCTTTGGAGGTCCACGGGGAGGTCGTCATAGACTCATAAAAGTTTTAAGAGGTTTATTGACATGCAATAAAAGCTTTTATTGCCCTATAATAAAAGTTTTATCACCCCCCAATAAAGGTCAATGAAAGTTTTATTGCCCCAATAAAAGTCAATCAAAGGTTTATTGCCTCCTAATATGAGATAGCTTGTAATCTTCAATACACAAAAAAGGAAGGGAAAAAAAAGGATTTTTCATATGAAAAAAAAAAAACTTTGAGAGTGGTCCACCAACTCACTAGTCTGTGCTTCATGGACCCAACTCAATAGTCTGTGTTTTAGGAAGTTTATTGACCCCAATAAAGCCCCATAATAAAAGTTTTATTGCCCCCCAATAAAAGTCAATGAAAGTTTTATTTCCCCCAAAACCCAATTCAATATGAGATAGCTTGTAATCTTCAATACACAAAAAGGGAAGGCAAAAAAAAGTAATTTTTATATGAAAAAACTTACTTTGAGAGTGGTCCACCAACTCAATAGTCTGTGGTGGACCACTCAATAGTCTGTGGTTCATGGACACACACACACACCATCCATAATCTTCAATACACAAAAAGGGAAGGAAAAAAAGGACTTTTCATATGAAAAAAAACTTACCCACCAACTCAATATGCTGTAGGCTGTTCTCTCCCCCCCCCCCCCCCCCCCCCCCCACACACACACACACCAAAAACAAATTTTCTTTTCTTGACCTAAAGATTTAAAATTAGGCAAACAAGAACCTCAGTATGTGTAACTGGCACGAAACTCTTGAGTTTGAGAGCTACTATTGATTAAGAAAGGAGTGCTAACTTAGTACAAAGCTGCCTATAGAACACTTCCTGAGTATCTTCATGTCCTAATCAATATTTAATGCCAGATGGAATTAAGCAAAGTAGTTGTGAGGAAAGATCGAGATCACCAATTAGTTAGATGCAAAATAACTCTTTTTCTTGATAGGCATACCTGTATGGACTCAAATGTCAACTAATATAAGTAAATTGGTTGAGGCCATGGACATTCTCTCGTACAACCCAAATGTTAAAGAACTACACCAAAAAATTGAAACTATATTTACTGTTCAGTCAGTGAATATAAGATGGAGCATATAATCTTGAAACAGTTTGATGCTAGGAGCTCTATATGTGTATATAGTTTCTACATATTACATAAACAAGTTGAGAAAGAATCAAATACTTTATATGAATCATTTGGTGCCACATACCCCCACTAATATTCCAAGCTTCCAGAAAGGGATCTTAGGCCCCATTTGGGATTGCTTCGCTTAAAAAAAAAAATCATCTTTTGTCTAAAATTTTAGATTTTATTGTTTGGTAAATAAATAAAAAGTAGCTTTAATTGAAAATTATAGGTCACTGGAAGCAAATTTTAGAAGCAGCCAAAAGGTTGCTTTTAGAAGCTGTTGTGGATCAAAACACGCTCTTAAGTTGTTTTATATACTGACAACACTTTTAAAAATATTATTTACCAAACAGGAAACTGTTTTAATTCACAGCTGATTATTCTCACAACACAGCGGCAGCAGTTTTTTTAAAAAGTCATAGCAATCCCAAACTAGCCCTTAATAAACTGAAAGCAATATATATAATTAATTGAAAAGTAATGAATCACAAACACCTGGTGGGCATGAATCAATGAATCTCGGTTGAGCTTTTTTGCTGCTATCCTTACTGGGCTGATGTCCACCTTGTGAGAATCAAAGGCCAAGCAGAGTCTGATCCAAATTCACCTTCTCTCAAACCTCCGATTATCGCACTTCTGACTCGTTCTCTAGATTGCTCCTCTTCGCGATCGGGTTTGACTATTGCACCTCTGACTCATTCTCTGGGTTGCTCCTCCTAGCGATCAAGTTCTTGTTGCTGCCAGTCTAGTTCGTCAGAGATCTTGAGATAGAGAAAGGAGGAGGAGGAGGAGAGAGACAATAGTGACCCGTTGACGGAATGGCCTTTGTCGGGATGATTCATGTGCCGGTGGCTTCGATTATCGCCTGCTCATCAGAATTTGGCAATAGAGCATTGTGGTTAGGAGAGAGAGAGAGAGAGAGAGAGAGAGAGAGTTAAGTGGCAGTAGGTAATTTTTGAATTTTAGGAGTCTAAGAGTGTATTTTTGTCTTTAAATAGGGTGAGTGCGAATTCTAATATGTTGGTAGAGTGAGTGAGACTGTTTTGAATTCGCACTCACTCACTCACTGTTGTTAAAATTTTAGAATGGATACCTGAATTGGCACACCATCAAGGAAATGACCATACAAACAAACTTAATAACATATTTAAACCTACATAAAGGAGCATTTCTCACAAGATTTCGTTGACAAAGAACAAATGGATACGAAAATTAAAATAAAAGCCCAATATAAAGCACAGGAAAATGTATCCATGTGTTTGACGTCTTTCTTTGTTGAAAGGGTTTGCTGCCTTTCATTATCCTTGTCAATTTATAAGGCTCAAGAATCAGTGCCATATGCATCCTCACAAGATTTCTGTGTACAATCCTATGGAAAAAGGAATCAGACCAGAAAATAAAAAAAAAGAGAATAATGAATATGCAAAATAGTCTATTTAGTCTAGTAGATGCCAGACCACCCTACTAGGGCCCGGATCTAGATAGAGAGATGATTGGGCAAGAGCCCTACCGAGATTTTGGGCTAAAAAAAAAAAAACCTATGTATATGTTATCTTTTTTCTTTGTAAGTGTATTTTGGCTTTGTCAATCCCACCCGAAAAAACTCTCGCATTCTCTCAAAAGCGGCTCAGTGCAGCGAGTCAGAGACTATCTTCCTCTTGTTCTCTCACACACCGTCGATCTCTTTAATCCCAGATTTTTCTTCCACCCGGAAAAACTCTCTTCCTCAGGATCTCTCAATACCTTTTCTTTCCAATTATCGTCACTGTATTTCGGTGTTTCCTCTCGATTTTTGTGGTTTTGGTTATACTTTTTTATTTTAGGATCAGACTACTATTGAAATCTGATGCTTATTCATTTCATTTCTGGACAGTTTGAATTTGAAAGAGCTGTGAATTAGGCTTCAATTTTGAACATTTGGTTTTTGTTATTGAATGTTGTATTAGAAGCTTTATTTTTTAAAGGAGAGTGGATTGATTGGTAGTGGAAATGTGAATTAAATCAAGCTCTTCTAGTCTTTCGTTTTGTACTTACATAAATATATTGTCTAAGCATAATTAGCTACAATGGATCAATCTCATTCTGCCGCTAGAGGCACCAGCACCGTCAAGGGTATTACCTCTGGGAACACCATCAGGCGGGCTGTCACCTGAGCTCAGGCTCAGGCCAAGACCACCACTGACGCGCCGCCACGCACTACACCAAGATCACCTCATTGAAGCATCAGAAGTTGCAACATGATGCACATCAGTCCCACATCGAAGACAAGGAAGAGATCAGTCTCTCCCTCACCTATAAAAGGTTCATTCCTCTCTCCTCATTCATTACACATTTAATATTTACTTAACGTTACTCTGTCAACATAAATACGTTGACTGACTTAGGCATCAGAGCAGAGAAGACTGCCAGCTGCGGTCTCCCCTTTGACACCCTTTGTATTTCACTTGACAGGTGACGCTAGCGCTACGCTCATTCCAGTAGCAATCCGAGCTAAGACCAGCGTTAACTGGATTTGGCTACCGCTAGATCACCAGCAGTAACACGTTTTGTCTTTAAGCTCTTATAGTATTGTTTTTCTGATTTTGCAGAATTGGAGGTATGAGATTGGGACCAAATTGGGATTGTGAAATTTTTTTAGGTTGAATTAGGTTGTGAATTTTGTGTCTTTTTGGGATTTCATTGTGGCAGCAATCATGGGTTCATTGATCTTATTTATGTTTTTATGAATTTCCCAATAATTTAAAGTGTGAATGAGCACTTTTTTGGGTTGACCAAATTGCCATTGTGGGCTTGCTGCGATCCTTGGATTGGAGCACCTTTTTAGGTTGAGTTTATTTTTTAGTTTTGCATATGCATTTGAGGGGTAAGAGTACTCATTGCGTTTCCCCTGACTAGGTGTATCTTTCTCTTGCATTGTCGAGATTCTCCATTATAATTTTTTTTTCTTTGTTAAGAAGCTCACCCAAGGTTGTAATCCTGGATTTGCCACTGAGTCACCGCACTCATTCTTTCGCTTGTTCCCTTCTGCCATTGCAATAAATGTGAATATTACATACTAAGAGAGACTTGAATTCTTTTCACAGGCAAATATATTGAGACTAAATCAAAGCTAGGATAAGAAAATAAATTGTACCACTGGTCTTCTGCTCCTTCTTCTCTACTTTTGCATCTAGAAAATGAACACAGAAAAACTAGTGTCAACATAACAATAAGAGAAAGAAGCATTGCTAACAAGTTGCCAAAGGCCCGCCAAAAATTTAAGAAAAAACTGTATTCTTAATAAAACTTCTATTTCTTGGAGGATCTAGATCATTGTTGATGACATCAAATGCTTAGCGGAAAAGTTTAATTTCACCAGATTTCAGAATATCTTTCAGGAAGCCAATTTTGTGGCGGATAAGTTAGCTGCATTTGGCCAAGAGAGATCATCTCCTTCCGTCTAGTTTCATTGCCTCACCGTTTCTATGTTCTCAGCGTTCATATGGATTTAACTAGGCGGGGGTTTAGGGAGCACCGGCCATGGCTAGGCGTCTCTGTACCTGCCTCCATCTCCGATGGAGAAAAATTCCGGCCCATCCGTTGGTGTCGCAGCTTTCGGGTACGGTCCAGGCCGTCCTTCCCGTTTTTTCTTTTTTCTCCTTGAAGGTGAGATCGGGGGCTTTCCCTTCGTCTCAATTTGTTTCACAACAGGGCTTGAGGCTGAGTTCCATTCGGCGGCCAACTGAACTGGTGGTTGGAGGATCTGGGACCCAGGACTTTTCACGGTTTCAATTGAGCCGGATTTGGATCGGGTTTGGTTGGAGTCCTTTCTCTTGGTCCGACATGTGGAGAAGATGCAAGGCTACCGGAGTTGTGGGGAAGATGAAGGGCAGCCAGAGGCTTACTCTTCCGGGGGCTATGTGTCTCCCCAAGCTGTTGATGCAGGCGACATCTCTCTGTCTGGGTTGGCTATTGCTATGGAAGTCAGGGTCGTTGGTTTGGCTAGATCTGTTAAATTTCCAAACCAAATTCAAAGAATGTTCATGAATGATCTATTGGTTCTAGAATAATGTATTCTAGTTTCCCACAAGGAATTTATGAGGGGTCAAACATCTCTTGGTTCTAGAGTTTGAAGTGCTTGGACCAAGATGAATGTGGAAGATTCATGAAGGAGCATTAAATGAAGGTGGTTGAATGGAGCATTAATGAAGTCATCTAGAGGGTTCCTCCTTGGTGTATATATGGAGAGGTCATTTGCCTATTCCAATGAAGTCTCATCCGATCCAATCCAATCTCATCTTCATCCAAGTTGAGAGTGTTGTAGTTGTTAGGTAGCAAAACAAGTGTGAGAGAGAGAGTTTCCTTCAAGTAGTATTCTTGAAGTTGTGTATCTCTTGTACCCACCTTATCATAGTGGAAGTTCTTGTTGTTGCTGCCCCGTGGACGTAGACACATTGCCGAACCACGTTATATCCGGTGTTCTCTTTCTTTTACCCCTTTATTTCTTTGCATATTATCCTTTTGTGGTTGGGGTTATTATTTCCATTCTACTAATTTTCCCAACAAGATCGACTGGTTCACACTTGTCATCTGGTGGCGTTGGAGTAGGGAGTTGTCTGGTTCCTTGGGGCAGGTTGACCGGAGGCATGGTGGCAGGTGGGTGCGGCGATGGCGGCACGACCAGAGTCACTAATGCGTTGGCTATAATGGTAAACCCTAATTGGGTTTGGGCTTGGCTCTACTTTTCTGACTTGGGCTTGGGCCCTAATGAGTTGTCTAAGGCTGCAGAATGTGGGCTTCTTCTATTCTGGATTTGCATTTGGGATCCCGGTGGATTTATTATAAAGATTTGGGATTCAGGACGACAACCTCGAATTATTATTTCATTTTGTTAGGTCGCAAATTTCATAATCTCTGAGGGTTTTTTATCTTGCTGATTTTTTATCCAGGAGATTACTGATTTTTGTTTGGAATTAAAGTGCGTGAACTGTCTAAAAGGTGGGTGTATTGGGGGTATAGTGGGTTCCTGTTCTTGTTTTAGAATAGGAGTCTCAGGGTACTCTGAGAAACGATTCTTTCTGTCGACCCCTTAAGGGTGTTTCGTTTTTGTACTGCTTGCTGAATCTATATAATGGGCTGACCTCCTTTCGTCAAAAAAAAAAAAAAAAAAACTAGGCGGGGGTTGTTTCCGTGGGTTTTCTTTATAGTTTTTTCTTTGTTGTATCAAAACAATTTAAGAAAAACTGTGGTCCTACATTCAGGATATGGCTGCCTAAAAAGTCTGTGCCAGTCGGCCATTGCTTCCCTTTTTGCTTTATTTTATTCCTATATTGGACATTTTCAGTGATTTTCATTAAGAGTGATTTTCAGTAAGAGTAAAATTATCATCGATGATAAGGGCAGTATTGTATACAACCTCGCTTGAGTGTGTCTTAGCCATACTTAGTCATGTAGTTGTTTTTCATTTGTTAATGGACTAAAGCAACCAACACATTTCTCTCTCTCATGTACATATTTCTCTCTGCCTATTTTACCCTCTATGTGCCATATATATAAACAATTTGTTTATGAAGAAATTTTTATTTTAAACTACTGCACTCTTCATCCCTAACTTCTGCAATGTTGACACACTCTTCTCATTCTGTATACCTTCATCTCTAAGATCTCATGAGGTTTACATGATCACAAAGAATAAGTTTGAAATTACCAAAGTAAAAATGAATAAAAAGTATCCCTTGACCTCCTGGTATGTTTTTTTTTTTTCCCAAACCTAGAGCTTCTCCACAGTAGAACAATTGCTGCTAATTAAGTAATGAAACCCATTACAATTTTAGAATTCAAAACTAGTTTTGAATCTTACACTAGCTAATCAAACCCAAATTGATCAATCATAAATCCACCAAGTACGTTAAACCAAAAAACAATCTTGAAAATGCACAAAAGCTATAACACGGAACTAACAGAATTCCAAAGCTTCTAAATAGCACCATGGGCAGATTAGGAATATAAAATTGTATCAGGCATAAACCCAACGAACATTACAACCCAGCAAAAATAAAGGAAAAAAATATTCCCAGATTCTAGAGAGCACAGACCTAATAGGAAGAACTGCCACATGGCTAAGTGCGGCTAACACACACTTACCGAGGTTGTATATAGCACTGCCCTAGTTGTATGTATTTGTGCACAAAACAAAGAGATTTAAAATTTTGTAAGGGGGCTTTAATCTTCACTACAACCATTCTTTTACTAAGATGGATGATATTCACATGGGTTTTGTCATGTGTTAATCCATTAGTCACTCCCATGTCGAGTTCATGTCACAGTTTTTTGACATGAAGAAGTTTGACTTTACTCGAGTTGAGTTTGCTCACCTTTCTTTCTCCTCTTTGCCATTCTTATGCATTTTGAAGATGGTTGCACAGCTTTTGCTACGAGATTTTTCTAGTTTGGACAGTGGAAGACCATTTAAAAGGAAAAGTGAGTACATTTTCCTGCTTTTTCAATTTAGTCATTTGTACATATACCTTAGAGTGCGTTTGGATGAGAAAATTATAAAATCCGTAGGAATTTATAAATGATGAAATCTTTAACTTCATCAATTTAAGATTCCATTAATTGCAATTTATATTGTTTGGTTGCATCTATTTAGGATTTGAAATATGTAATAAGTTAAGAAAGTTTAAAACAAATAAAAAGATAAAATAGAAAAAAGTCTTGTTTTGGAAATAAAAATTGAATACTGCAAAGGAATTCGTAAATGACACCTATTTTGGTGGAAATTGAAGTGAGGAATTTAAATAACGAATTCCTTTGTTTTTTTCCACAGAGAAATTTAAAATTACCAATCTAATAATGCCAAACGAGGGAATTGGCTTTTAGGAATTATGAAATCCTCACTTTCAATTAAATTCCATCATTTTTTCACTCATCCAAACACACTCTTAGGAAAAGTATTTAGGCAACCGCATATTTAGTTAGAAAAGCGCTTTTGTAACCTGCATTTTAAGTTTGGTTTAGAATGGGCCACAATGGCTATCCAATATACTAATATCTGATGTAATTACCTCAATCACTCTTCCAAAAAATGCTTTAGACGACAAATATTATCCGTTGTCTAATATGAAAAAATATATGTTGTCTAGGTGGCTGTCGTATCTTAGCCACTCAGACGACGAAAAATCACGGTCGTTGATATAGAGCTCAGACAACAAATGCAATGCAAGGAACTGTCGTCTAAAGTACTCAATTTTGAAGAACTAGGGAACATATGTCGTCTAAAACAAAGTATAACGCAACATGACCGTTGTTAATAATTAATTTAGATAACAGGTTTATGTAAAACACTGTCATTGTAGTTACTCTTAGATGAAAGAGATTTACTTGTAACTATTGTTTGAATGTACCAATTTTAAAGATTAGTTGATGAATCTATTGTTTGATTAAATATTAAAAGATAGTTTTATGTTGATTTAGGTTGTACTGAACCATGTTACTATAATGAGTTTTTTTGGTTTGACAGTGGTTGCACTACAATTGTTTGTTTTTTCTGTGGTTTGCTTGGATTTCCAGCAATGGTATTAACTCTTTTCTATTGTGTTAAGCACTTCCAGCAATGGTATTAACTCTTTTCTATTGTGTTAAGCACATTCATGTTGAGACAACATATATTGTATTGATGTGTTGGTTGTTGTTAATCATATTGACATCATTCTTTTGGAACAGTACAAAATTCATTTCGAAAAGGCTTGTTTATATATATATATATCAGTGTTCTAAAACTTGACCTCCCAGGCCGCCTAGGCGCTGGACGGCGAGTAACCGCCTTGATTAATGGCTAGGCGTTAATGTTGGGCGGCCTGATATTAGGTTGGCGAGTGGGCAGCCTAGGTGGGTTATTAGGCGTGGGCGGTTGGGGAGAATATGCTAGGCGGTTGGGTTTAGGGTGCGGTGGTTGGATTCCAGGTAGACCCAGGAGGTCAGATATGGATACACTCGAAGAGAGGAGGTCTGGGAGTGAAGATACTGAGATGGGTTTGATGGGTTGATATGAGAGGAGGGTCGATGGCATAACAGCTTTGAAGAGGTTTGGGGGGTTTCAAAGATGGGAGCTTTCTTGTTTCAATGGCCAGAGCTTTTTGGGACTGAAACAGAGAGAAATGTGAGAAAGAGATAGATGGGTTTGGGGTTGATTAAGAAGAAGAAGAACGAGAAGAGGAGAAGAGGAATATGTGGGTTCAGTATATCCACGTAGAGATACAGAGAAGAAGATAGAGGTTGGGAAATATTTTTTTTTTAATTTAAGAAAAAAGATTGGATTTCGAAATAGGGATAACGTGCTCTATTTTTTTTATTTCTTTTGTTTGGACAATAGCTAGATAATGTGCTCTGCGCCTCTACCTAGCTAGCATTTTATTTTTTATTTTGTTTTAATTTTTATTATATAGGTTATGTGAAAATGGTATATCATTTTTATTTTATTTTGTTACTCTGCGTGCGTGCGTTTAATAAGCTACTATTTATTTAAAAATGGTTTGAACATTAATGTTTTTGCAGCAACTATTTTGAGGTAGAGTTTCTATATTTTATTTAAGGAAATCTCGACGGTCTGAGAATTTTTTATTAATAATGAAACGAATTAGTACACTTAGTCAGGGGGGACATAGAAGCCTTGACCCTCGTTAGAAATTTAAATTAGAAAAAGAAACAACCCTCTTAATCCTACACGAAGTGAGACTACAAATGTAATACTGATACTTAACAAATAAACAACAGCTTTTATATATTATGCTCATACAAACAACAAGCTAAACAGAATAACATAAACTAACTAACACGACTTATAAAGTAATGAATAACAGTAGAAAATATTGTCACCCAAATAGGTAGCCTGGCTGGTGTACATGTTACCCACGGTGTCCTGCAAAATATAAATAGTTTAAATATAGTGTTTTTTTTAGCTCAATAAAAATGTAGATACCTCTACTAGCAAGCTACTTTGCTACTTCACCAAGCATAAGTAACACCCTCTTTGGGACACCCACAAGCCATGGAGAGGCCCAACCGCTACTTGCATCTTGTAACCCTATGTTCAAGCTACGCTACGGTATCCGGAAGCTGCAAATACGTCGCCGCGCCGGGAAGCCACCTTCCCGGCCTTGCCAACATGCCTTCACAAACATGCTTTCTAGACTAGAATAGTGATTTCAACATCTCACATCTAAGAAAATGTAGAGGAGAGGGCTTCCTTCACCTATAAAAGGAACTCTCCTCCCACTTAGAACAACACTCCATTACATCTTTTGTAATCCCCTTGGGCCGCAAGGCTCAACACACTAGTGTAACATTCAAGTGGACGTAGTTTCCCGCTAAGGCGGGAGACAAACCACTATACATCTCGTGTCACTCTCTCTCTCTCTCTCTCTCTAAAGCTAACTAGAGACCCCCGCGGACTCTAACGTTAACATTGGCGCTAGAAGGACTCGACCTTCTGACTTGATACACATTTACGCAAGCGTACGTATCATTGTCAAGATAGGGAAATATTGAGCCTAAAGTTTATCGTACCACGGGGATTAGTGGCTAACCCACAATCCTTGGGTGGTCGGAACTAGAGTCACTAAGCAAAGAAAAGAAAAATAAAATCAAATAAAAATGCTATTGTAAGGCACCAAGCCTTAGCAATGCTCGGCTTTAGTTTTCACCAAAGCCTAATCAAAACTAAGAGCCTAGTGGTGGATATGCACAAATGAGTCGAAAATTGTAGGAAGTTTTGAATTGGGAATTAACTAAATTAAACGCAACCGAAAAGTAAACTAAACAACTAATTAACGAACTATAAAATTAAATTTGGGTTTTCAAATTAATGGGAACATGGGAGTGTCGGGTGATTCACACTAACTATCTTGCAAATATCAATGCCAATTTTACAAATGCATGCATTTCCTATATGTGTCAAGTCCCGTATCTAGTACCGGTTAAGGCTACTAAACCAATTATCCTTTCGGTGTATCGATTATGCCGGTTAGGGCCACAATCAACTCTCTAATTTGGGCATTACGCCGGTTAATGCCGCAATATCCAAAATTAGAGACCTAGAATGCAAGATAATAGAGACCCAAGCAAGCTTAGCTACAATTAAGCTAGCTAATGGTTACCACACTTAAATCCTAGATGCAACAAGACTAATAAGTTGTCAATTTATCAATCTATTCATCACAATTGCCCACAACATAATTTCAAAGGTTGACAAAGCCTAGAAACATGCTTCTAAGGACCAATAAATTCGGATTTAAAGCATATATAGTCATAGACTGGCATGAAGAGAGAGTAATTGGTTCGAAATTGTGTGTGATGCAAAGAGTGGTACCTGCATATCAAACACGTTTGAATCATACAGAAACAGCTACAATGCTTAAATTTCTGCACTAAAAAGATTCTTACCAACAAAATTTCGCGATCGCTTATTTTGAGAAATTTGAGAAAAAAAAAAAAATTGATACAAGCTTATCAACAAGGAAAAAACAAACTTGGTGGTTACTTATAACCATAATTTGAATGTCTTTTTCATAATGTGCGTTCCTACATGTAGGACTTGAGTGTCTATGCGTATGCAACACATTGAATAACATCAATTAATAATAAAGAACAAAATTGTCTTATTGAAGAAAACTTACGAGGGAGTATATATTAGATACTTAAGAGGAGGAAAAAGAGAGAAGATCCAGTTCGGAATGAACTCGAAATTGCAGTGTCCCAAGTTGTTCATGAAGTCGATATAAGTAATATAAACAAAATAGGATGAGATGGAAGCTGTTCCGATCAACAGAGTTGCCACCATTGGTATTGCGAAGAGCATGAAATATGTTATGTGCTCCGCAAATGGGTGAGTCACAGCTGAAATATACATTCATCGATCCATGTCAGTAATTGAAATTACTATTCGTATTGTTCTGGATCTTTTACTTGTCAAGAATAAATTAGAAGTAAAATTTTTGTTTCTTGATTTTTTTTTTTTTTGCTAGATTAATATGAATTCTGCATTATTGCATCTGTACGGTCTTTACAGTAGCATTGAATTGAAGTTTTCACATACCAAACAGTGAAAACAGAAGGTCTATTGCTTTTTTTTTTTTTTTTGAGAAGAAAAGACTAAGAAGGGACATTCTCATTGATATTTCATTAAATCTATTCAAGATATTTATATATAATGCACGTTCTGTAGATCAGTAGATATTACTCCTTATATGTGGGGCAATATTCCTAAAATAGAAGGTACACATTTTTTTTTTTTGGATATAAAGTAAACATCAATATCGCTTACTAATAGTGTAGATAAATTTGAAATGCAACTGAACATGAGAGGACGAAAAATAATCTTTCCTGACAAATACATCAAGTATCTCCAAAGTTTAGGCTTATTGGCATAATGCAAATCTTGGAATATATAGATATGTCTTGCAAGTAATTGGCTCAGTGACAATGGAGGAATGGTGATGAGAATGGTAGCGAGAGTAGAGGAAATGGTGGTGAAGTGCTCTGTGTAACCAGTAGTAGAGATACTCGACCGGACCAGCATGAAGCAGCATCGTCATGACCAACCCATCTCCCCTCCAGATTGGTAGGTCATCAGTTAGAGCCCTAGGCAGGACGCACCTGGCCAGAAACCTGCCTATGTAAAACAGCATTCCATTGAATATGATTTGATCATCCCTGTCCAAAACAAATCAATTCAAATGTTAAACAACCATTCACTTCAACTAAACTGAGAACGAGTCTTAATTAGTTTAAGTTCGCGGTGCAAACACCACTAACCAATCTCTTTCTCTGTCGACTTGTTCAAATTCGAGGCCCTTGTCCACGATTGTTCCTTTGCCTTTGGCAGTTTGATAGCGAGAAAGTGAGATCCATATCTGGTTGTGGAGCATCCTTCACAACAGAAATGGAAATACGAGGACGTAAAATAGATCTGTGCCTTCTTCTCCAAACATATATGAGTATGTGCTGTGAATCACCCAAGGAGCTAACACCACGTACTGCAACAACAAAACCTCATATACTTCAGTCGCACCAAAGTAGTCCACAAAGTAAATACGTACCATGCTGGTGATATATAACCGTGATATATATAGAGACATGCATTAGCTAGCAAGCATTCACATAGAATAGAGAAAGGCAGACCTTAAAGCTCCCAAGATGTTAGCGTGAGTCGTAGTTCCCTATTTGGAATAGATTACAAGGGAATATATTGTTGTAATTACTTACCTTGTATATGTAGTGTAGTACAGTAGTACACAATAGTTGTAGTACGATTGTAATCTGTTTATATACACCACAGAATGGGTTTAATAAGATATCAGAAAATTCAATCTCTCAACCTTGTTATATTTGACTTGGTATCAGAGCAAAGTTCCGAAAAGGGCTTTGTCTCTTTCTTTCAATCTTTTCTCAATTCGAGGAAGTCAGTTGGTTTAAAACCCAGCTTTTTGGGTCAGTCCCTAAAACGACGTCGTTCAGACGTCCTTTTTCTCTCGGCTTCATCTTCGTCTTCAGCGATTAACGGTCGTCCTTACCTCCAGACCCAGATCGTTCCATCCTCAGGCCGCCGGCTCCCTTGCTCAGACCGTCGTCTCTCTAGTCCAGACCGGCCTCGTCTCTTGCCCAAACCGCCTTCGTCTGCCTCCGTCTCCGACACCAGAGAGCGATCTCTTCAGTTCGTCTTCTCCGGCCATGCCTTGACTCAACCCAAACCAGTCCGGCCACCTGAACCATCTCCGGCCGTGCTCTAGTCCACGATCGTGCTCAGACTCGACTCAATCCGGCGTCGCTCTTCCGGTCGCTCGCCTCACTCGGTCAGACCAGCAACTCGGTTATTTCGTGAGTCTAACTCGGTCCGAGTCAACCCAGTTAACTCGGTCAACTCGGCTTCACTTGGTCAGTCCAGTCAACCCGCCCGGTCAACAACAGGTTCCAAAAAAAAGAAAAAAAAAAGAAAAAAAAAAAAAGACAAATCTTTCATTCCGCTGCATATTCTGTGATTGTGTGATTTTACTGCTTTATTGTTGCAATGGGTGGTGATGATAGTGAAGGACAGAGTTCTAAGATCAATGAGGTCCAAAAGATTGAGGTTTCTGTTCGAAGTTCAGATGGTGGTTCTTTTGGTGGTCCAAAACTCAATGGTACCAATTTTCGAACATGGAAGAAGATTATGTCTATCCATCTTCGTGGCATACACAAGATGGGGCATGTAAATGGAACAACCAAAGCTCCTGGTGAGGAAGATGTGGTTGCCTATGCTAAATGGGAGGATGATGATGGATCTGTGATGGCTCTCTTGTTCAAAGCCATGACTGAAGATGTGTTACAGTTGGTGGAAGAGTGTGAGACTGCTGAAACAATATGGAAGACATTGGGGGATTTGTATACCAACGAGTCTGATTTTATACAGGTTCATGAATTGATGTGTAAAGCTGCTAGTATGCAACAGAATGGGCAACTAGTAGCTGTGTATTTCACCAAGCTGAAGAATGTATGGGCTGAAATTGATCAGAAGCGTCCTTTCAAGATCAAGAATCAGGAAGATCTTGTGTGGTACCAGAAGGAGAAGGAGCTAGAAAGGGTACATGTCTTCCTGAGAGGGCTTGATGAGAAGCATAGCAGTGCCAAGGGAGAATTGCTCAGAATGACAGACCCTCCTAGTTTGAACACAGCTTTTACATACATCCGCAAGGATGAGTCTCAGCAGGAGAGTGTCAAACATGCACAGGTTGAAGTATCTAGCCTAGCCATTCAGGCCAAGTCACCGGCACCTTTCCTTCAGCAGCAAAGTTCAGCCCCACTTCATCAGCAAGGTTTCCCACAAGGCTTCCGCCCTCGACCTCAATGTTCTTATTGCAATGACCTTGGGCATGTTCGGGAGACTTGTTGGAAGTTGAACCCACACCTTAAACCTAAAAAGCAAGGTTATCGTCCTAAGGCAAAAGCAGCTGCTGTTCAATTGGTCCAAGAACCGGATTTCTATGGAGTGGCTGGCCAAGATCATCATACAGCAGGTGGAGCTACTCCCACAGCCTCCATAGCTGGTCGAGGTAAAATTGGTATGGCTTTAAAGGTTTCTAACTTTGTTGGTTCTGATACATGGATTATTGATTCTGGTGCCTCCGATCATATGACTTATGACAAATCATATTTTACTGAATTGTCTTCCTCACCAGTGTCCTATGTAACCAATGCCAATGGTGAGGCCTTTCCTGTGTTAGGGTCAGGGTCAGTTCGTATTACTCCCACCTTAGAACTTCATAATGTGTTATATGTGCCTGACTTGTCTCACCATTTGATATCTGTTCCCCAGTTGAATACTGAGTCTAAATGCTCCGTAACCTTTTATCCTATGTATGTAATTTTTCAGGATCTTCTCACCAGGGAGATAATCGGTCGGGGGTATCTGAGGGGCAGGTTGTTCCATCTGGATCAGACATACGCAGGAGAGAAACCAGGAGCAGAGTCCCGCACCGCTTTGACTTCGAGTTCTGATAAGCTAAGTGAAATTTGGTTGTGGCATCGCCGTTTAGGGCATCCCTCCTTCAGTCTTATGAGAAAAACCATGCCTACTTTGTTTATTGGTGTGGATGAGTCTATTTTACATTGTGAAACATGTGTTTTGGCCAAGAGTCATCGTGCTACTTACTCTCCTAGTATTTCAAATAAAAGTGTTGCTCCTTTTGAATTGATTCATTCTGATGTTTGGGGGCCATCTAGAGAACCCACTGTGTCGGGTATGAGATACTTTGTGTTGTTTATTGATGATTGTACGAGATTGTCATGGGTTGCTCTTCTAAAAACCAAAGATGAAGTCTTTCCAGCTTTTCAAACTTTTCGTACTCTCGTTCAAACACAATACCATAGCACCATTAAAGTCCTTCGTTCTAACAACGGGGGGGGGGGGGGGATATGTTAATCATGTTTTCCAAGAGTTTTTTACAACCCATAGGATTGTTCACCAAACTACATGTCCACAAACACCAGAACAAAATGGAGTGTCTGAACGGAAAAACCGTCATTTACTTGATATGGCTCGTGCTCTTCTCTTTAGTGCTCATATGCCTAAGTATCTTTAGGGCGATGTTGTACATGCTTCCTCCCATCTTATCAATAGTCTTCCATCTAGCGTCCTTCAGGGAAAAATTCCATTTGAGGTTCTTGCATCTCATGTCTCCTTACCTTCATTTCATAATCTTCCAGCTCGTGTCTTTGGTTGTGTTGCCTTTGTCTATGTTCCTAAAAACCAGAGGTCTAAGTTGGATGCCCGGGCACTAAAGTGTGTCTTTGTTGGCTACGGAGGGTATCAGAAGGGATACAAGTGCTATCATCCACCTACCAGGAAGTACTATGTCACTATGGACTTTACCTTCTTTGAGGACATGAGTTATTTTTCCTCTTCAGATACAACTCTTCAGGGGGAGAATTCATATTTTGAAGAACTGTATCATGGAGAGGGGGAGGAATCAGAAAGAGGAGAAGAAGAAGTCACACAAGCAGGAGGTATTTTGACGGATTCAGTTGAAACCATCAGCTCTCCACCTCTTGAAGCAGTAGCTCCAAACATCCAGGCACCAGTTTCTATGGCTGAAAATGAAGTTGAAGACACAACTGCCCCTCCTGCCATCGCTTCTACCCCTGACCCACAGCTTCCTGGTACTGAAGATCACTCATTTGAGGTATGTCCACCCACTAGTACTAGTAGTAGTGAGTCTAGTGTTGAGCAATATGTATTACCAAATAGGATCACTCGGGGTCAATCAGCCAAAACATATGAACCTACTCTTACTGCCAAATCAAAATACCCAGTAGCCAATTATATGTCCACTAGGAGGTTGTCTAAGTCATATGAATCATTTGTGAATCAAATATCTGCTGTATTAGTACCTAACAAAGTGCAGGATGCGTTGGGGGATCTGAAGTGGAGGAAGGCAATGGAGGAAGAGATGGAGGCGTTGCAGAAGAACAATACTTGGCAACTTGTGCCTCCACCACAAGGCAAGAAGGCTGTAGGTTGTCGTTGGGTGTTTACCGTGAAGCATAATGCAGATGGATCAGTGAATCGGTACAAAGCACGCCTTGTAGCAAAGGGGTTTACTCAGACGTATGGTATAGACTATGATGAAACATTTGCCCCTGTTGCCAAGATGAACACTATTCGGGTTCTGCTCTCATTTGCTGTTGTAGGTTGTCGTTGGGTGTTTACCGTGAAGCATAATACAGATGGATCAGTGAATCGGTACAAAGCATGCCTTGTAGCAAAGGGGTTTACTCAGACGTATGGTATAGACTATGATGAAACATTTGCCCCTGTTGCCAAGATGAACACTATTCGGGTTCTGCTCTCATTTGCTGCTAGTTTAAACTGGCCACTCCGACAGTTTGATGTCAAGAATGCATTTCTTCATGGAGAGTTAGCAGAGGAAGTGTACATGAGCCTTCCACCTGGGTATGTAGTTGCTCCTCCTGGTGATTTTGTCAGCAGATTGAGAAAGTCTCTGTATGGTCTCAAACAGTCACCTCGTGCTTGGTTTGGAAGATTTTCACAATTCATGCTGAAGGTTGGTTACAGACAGAGCAATTCAGACCATACCTTGTTCCTCAAGCATCAACAAGGGAAGGTAACAGCTCTAATTATTTATGTGGATGATATGGTAATTACTGGCAATGATACTGTTGAGATGGATAGACTGCAGAGACAGCTAGCCTCTGAGTTTGAGATGAAGGACTTGGGTGAACTTAAGTACTTCTTAGGGATTGAGGTAGCCAGGGGGAGAGAAGGAATCTATCTGTGCCAGAGGAAGTACGTTCTTGACTTGTTGACAGAGACAGGTTTGTTGGATTGCAGATCGGTTGATACTCCGATCCTATTGAGCAGAACCATTGTTTAGTAGAGTATCCAGATCAGGTACCTACTGATCGAGCTCTCTATCAGAGGTTGGTTGGGCGCTTGATTTATTTGGCTCATACTAGACCAGATGTTGCATATGTAGTAAGTGTGGTGAGTCAGTTCATGCATAATCCGAGTGAGAGTCACATGGATGCTGTTATGCGGATTTTGAAGTACTTAAAGTCAGCTCCAGGAAGGGGAGTACTGTTTTCTAAACACAACAATATTCTTGAGGTTTGTGGCTTCACAGATGCAGATTGGGCTGGAAATATTACAGACAGGAGGTCGACATCAGGTTACTTTACCTTTGTGGGAGGTAATTTGGTTACATGGAAGAGTAAGAAACAGAAAGTTGTGGCACGTTCTAGTGCTGAGGCTGAGTATAGAGGTATGGCTCACGGAGTGTGTGAATTGCTGTGGCTGAGAAATCTGTTACGTGATCTGGGTTTCAAACTCAAAAGTACCATGCAGTTGTATTGCGACAACAAGGCAGCTATTGACATATCACAAAATCCAGTACAGCATGATCGTACTAAGCATGTGGAGGTTGATCGTCACTTTATAAAGGAGAAGCTAGATGCCAAAATTATTAGTTTCCCTTTTGTTCCAACTGAAGAGCAACTTGCAGATATACTTACCAAAGGAGTTTCCAGGAAGGCGTTTTATGACTCACTAAGCAAGTTGGGCATGGTTGATGTATATGCGCCAACTTGAGGGGGAGTGTTAGCGTGAGTCGTAGTTCCCTATTAGGAATAGATTACAAGGGAATATATTGTTGTAATTACTTACCTTGTATATGTAGTGTAGTACAGTAGTACACAATAGTTGTAGTACGATTGTAATTTGTTTATATACACCACAGAATGGGTTTAATAAGATATCAGAAAATTCAATCTCTCAACCTTGTTATATTTGACTCAAGAGGTGTCCATGGCCAGTCAGTAAGAATTCCAGGTGTGGAAGCCATTTGTTTGTTTCTGAGTGGTGATCTCTACCTTGGGACTTTAGAGGTGTTTATATAGAACATAGCATGAGCCCACACACTATGTGTGATCAGAGATGCTCAAGAGCCTTAGAGATGCTCAACTTGCTATTGTGTTTGCTGGGCAAGGTTGCTGGGTTTATTTAAATAAGGATAAAACGGCAAATATAGAATAATATTTAGAATGCTGGGTGTATTTAGATATTTGCAGGGTACATTTAGAAAGACCCTAAAAAAATTCAAAACGTGTGGAAAGGTAGTTAAAACTTTAAAGTAGTGAGAGCAGTAGAAACGTGGGTTTCATGCCCTTTTATTTTTTATTTTTTATTTTGGTTTCCAAATTGACTTTAGTATCCCTATTGATTATTTTTTGTTTTAAAGTATTTTAATATTTGAAGGGTAAATTGGTAAAAAAAATCAGTTATGGTGAGCAAGCTCTCCTCTCTTAGTAATATAGATGAAGAAACATATAATGCACACATTTTGGTAATAATAATGATAGAAAATGATTTGTGGCCTTTGTGGCCTCAATGAGGCCTAGGATTTTTGGCCTCAACCTCTGTACATACATGTACATTTGCAAGCATAATTAACTATAATGGGCCACGCTCATTGTACCGCCAAAGGTACTAATTCCAACCAAAGGAATGACATACAGCTACACCGCCAGGCGGGCTACAACCTCAGCGTCGGATCACCCCCAGGTCACAGCCGACGCGCCGCCACGCGCCGCGCCAAGATAGCATCAGAAGCTCCTGAAGCTGGGAACTGAAGCACATCAGTCCCACATCGAAAACAAGGAGAAGAACCTCCTCTTCCTCACCTATAAAAGGTTCTCTCCTCTCTCCTCATTAATTACGCATTCAATACTTACCTACTGTTACTTTGTCAACATAAATACATTGACTAACTTAGGCATCGGAGAGTCGAAGACCGCCCGGCGCGGTCTCCCTCTGACGCCCTTTGTATTTTACTTGACAGGTAGCGGAAGCTTTGAGAACGTTACAAGTATCGATCCGCCCACCGGATCAGCGTTAACAAAGGTTTGGCTACCGCCGAACTTTTAGACATTAACATTGGCGCCGTCTGTGGGAACCCTTGAACAAAAGGTCATCCCACCACAATCACCATGACTAACGGTAGCGGGGGAAACGCTGAAGAGCAGGCCGACCATTCCGCCATTCCCCAACCCTCCGACCCAGCGGTAGGCGTTAACCGCGCATTATTCACGACCCCAGCCAACAACCCCGGCGGCGAGGCAAACCCAGGCAGCAGCCGCCCGCCGGGCCAAGATCTCACCACTATGTATGAGCTGGAGCTGGCGGACCTTCACAAGGCAAACAGAGAGCGAGAAGAGGAGCGCAAGGAGAAGGCTGAGGCTCAAAGACAGTTGGCTACGTTGATGTCACGTTTTGATGAACTGAAGAGGACGCTGGAGGCCACCGCCAATCCAGCATAGAGCGAACAGTCACGTAGCACCAGGCGTAGTCGACCCGGCACTGGCACATTGGTACCGGGGCCAGTCATACAGATGCAGGTACCGCTGGACCCACCTGAGTTATTGGGGATGGGACCACCGCCCATCCCCCAACTAATGTTAGAGCAGGAGGCGGAATCACTACCGCACACCAACCGCTCGGAAGCTAGGGCGAGGACCGAAGGCAATCCACCTGCGCCTAGGCGTAGACAGGTCCAGCAGAATATCCAAGTTGGTCCAGCAGAATATCCAACCGCCCAGATATTGGAAAGGATGCAACAACTGGAGCAGTGGTTAATCCGGGCGGAGTTAGGCGCCCCAGCGCCAACTCAGAATCCGCTTTTCGCCTCCAGGCCTGGGCCCTTCACCGCCGCAATTCTGCAGGCTATCAGACTAGCATATGCCAAAACCCCAAAGATGTCACATTACAGCGGCATGTCTGACCCCTTCGTCCATATGGACACCTTCAAGAAGGTCACCAACAACAAGGGATTTGACGACGCCACCCTTTGCCACTTGTTCAGCGAAACGTTGGATGGTGAGGCAATGAACTGGTTCTTCGAGTGTCCGCCGGGGTCCATCAGTTCATTCCATGCACTATCACACGCCTTCCTCTCTCGGTTCATCTTATTATCCGCCGAACATCACAACACAAGTCAGCTATTCAGCGTCAAGCAGGGAGCAGACGAGTCACTGAAGGCATTTGTCATAAGGTGGCGGGCGGCAGCGTCTCAGTGCCGCGACCTAGACAAAACAATGGCATCGGCGACCTTCAAGCAGGGACTCCTCAAGGGGCCATTCCTCTATCACCTCAACTACAATCATCCAAATGCGGCGTATGACCATGTAATGAGTGAGGCGGTCATTCACGCCCAGGCGGAATTCATCACATATGGAGAAACCCCACCGTCACCAGCAACTCCAACAAAGTCAACACAGCCATCCTCCAGTCATCAGGAAACCGCTAACAAGACCCCTTCAGCACCGCCAACTGACAAGAAGAGGGAGTGGCAGCAGGGCCACCACTAGAACAAGCAGCAGTGCCCCAATCACTAGCATGTCTCACAGGGCAAGAAAGCTCTATGCACGCGCTAATCATCCAAAAGAAGTCTGCAACATCCGCTACGAAAGATCTGCCAAACTCCCAAAGTCAGGTTGGGAACCTATTACTTTCTCAGAGGAGGAGGAGCGCGGAGTGCATTTACCCCATGACGACCCATTCTTGGTCGACGCCATTCTTGGAAGGTTTTCAGTGGGGAGAATCCTGGTGGATAGCGGGTCCGCTGTCAACGTCATCTTCAGCGGTTGCTACGACCATCTCAAGCGGAACAAGAAACTACTCCAAGATCACGAGCCACTGCTCAGCTTCTCCGGGGACGTCACGCAACCGCTGGGATCAGACTACATGAGGCTGGTTATTGGCACTAGTCCATGTATGGCGGAGGTACATACGGAATTCATAATTGTCGACTGCTTCAGTTCATATAACGCCATCATTGGGCGGCCGGCACTCAACAAGCTCAAGTGCATCATCGCCGGATACATGCTTCTCATGAAGTTTCCCACACCCAATGGCACGGGTTGTGTGAGAGGAAGTCAACAGTTGGCTCGAGAGTGCTATTCAACGACTATAGCGCGCTCGGCGCGCCGCCATGAGATCCTGACGATGGGTAATCAGGCACCGCCACCAAACATCTTTGAGGATCCTAGGGATGAGGAGAAGAAGTATGTCAGGAAAGAGCCGGTCAACCCGGAGACGTCGTTGAAAGTTGTCTGCATCTCGGACGAGCACCCTGAGCGGACGGTCCGCATAGGTGCCCAGCTAGACCCAGAGGTAGCGGCGGAGCTCACTCAATTCCTGTGTGATAATGCCGCCGTCTTTGCATGGTCCTACGCGGACATACCAGGTATCTCTCCTGAAATTATCACTCACAAGCTGATCATCAAACCCTCTTTTTATCCCATTAAGCAGAAGCGGAGGGCCTTTGATGAGGAAAAGTACCAGGCAATAGGAGAGGAGGTTGCCAAGCTCCAGGGCATTGGATTCATCCGCCAAGTCATCTATCCCCAGTGGATCTCCAATTTGGTAATGGTCAAGAAGCCCAGCGGCAAGTGGCGGATGTGTGTCGACTTCAAAAATCTCAACAAGGCCTGCCCAAAGGATAGTTTCCCGCTACCTCGTATCGATCAGCTGGTCGATGCAACCGCCGGACATGAGCTCCTCAGCATGATGGACGCTTTCTCCGGATATAATCAGATCAAGATGCACCCCGGCGACCAGGAGTGCACCACCTTCAACACCGACAAAGGCCTCTACTGCTACAATGTCATGTCTTTCGGTCTGAAGAACACCGGTGCAACTTATCAGCGGTTGATGAACGCCATGTTCGCTGAGCATCTGGGAAAAATCATCGAGGTCTACGTGGACGACATGCTAGTTAAGAGCATAAAGGCCAGCGGACATGTGGCAAACCTCAGGATCATAGTAACCATTCTCCTGTCCTATGGTATACGCCTCAACCCAGAAAAATGTTTCTTTGGAGTCACCGCCAGCAAATTTCTGGGTTACATCGTCAGCGAGCGAGGCATCGAGGCTAACCCGGACAAGGTACAGGCCATCCTTGACCTGGCGGACCCCGAGTATAAGGTGGACGTCCAGTGGCAAGTTAACCGCCCTTTCTCGATTCATCTCCAGACTCACTGATAGGTGTGCCCCATTCTTCAAACTCCTCAAAACGACTCACAAGAAAGTCATCAACTGGAACCCAGAGTGTCAGGCGGCATTCCAGGGCCTGAAGGAGTACTTAGCGGCAGTCCCACTCCTCTCTATCCCTGTGCAGGGAGAGACACTGTTTATATACCTAGCGGTTTCAGTATCAGCAGTAAGCTGCGCCATTGTCCGGCGGGAAGGCCAAGATGAGCTCCCAGTGTTCTACGCCGGCAGAGGCATGAACGGAGCAGAAACATGGTATCCTCCATTGGAGCAACTAGCTCTCGCACTCATCGTTGCCGCCAGACGCCTCCGCCAGTACTTTCAGGCTCACATAGTCCATGTGTTAACCAATCAACCGCTGAGGCAAGTAATGCAGAACCCTGAACACTCGGGGCGCCTCAGCAAGTGGGCCATTGAGCTCAGTGAGTTCGATATTGATTACAAGCCAAGAACCGCCATGAAGGGCCAGGCAGTGGCGGACTTCATCGCTGAGCTCACAGAGAGTCAGCCAGAGCCAGCAGCGGAAGTGACAACCACTGAAGAAGCAGCTCCACCACACTCAGATTGGAACCTGCATGTGGACGGCTCCGCTAGCGCCAAGGCCAGCGGCGCCAGAGTCATCTAAACAGGACCAGGAGGACTGAACGCGGAGTACGCGCTGAAATTCAACTTCAAAGCTTCAAACAATATGGCGGAGTATGAAGCACTCATCGCCGACCTACTCCTCGCCATCGACTCAGGTGCTGACAGCGTCAACATCTTCAGCGACTCTCAATTAGTCGTTAACCAGGTCAACGACAGCTTCCAAGCCAAGGACCAACAGTTAGCGGCATATTTGGGGTACGTCAAGACGCTGCTAAAAAAATTCAAATTTCACACCATCACACAAATCCCCAGGGAGAAGAACGCCAAGGCTGATTCACTGGCGAGACTGGCGACCGCCCAGCCACATCAGAGTCCAGCGGACACAAGAGTGGAATGCCTTGACAGGCCAAGTATCACAAAGACCCTGGCGGAACTCTTCAACATTGAAGTCAATCCCAGCTGGATGGATGAGATTATCGCATACAAGCGCAGCGGGACATTGCCGAAGGACAAGGTCCAAGCGGAGAGCAACCCGCTACAACATCCAGAATGGCAAGCTTTACCGCCAGGGATTCACCCATCCCAACCTCCGCTGTCTAACCCCGGAGGAGGGAAGAGTTGTTCTAGCGGAGATCCACGGCGGAGAATGTGGAAACCACTCGGGCGCCAGATCCTTGGCCAATCGCACAATGCGACAAGGCTACTTCTGGCCCACACTTGGTGATGACGCCCGGCGGATTTCGAGATCTTGCCACAAATGCCAACAGTTTGCAGATCTCCCACATGCGCCTGCAGAACCGCTGTCAGTCATCATCGGCCCTTGGATTCACTCCACGTGGGGCCTCGATTTGATGGGAAAGTTCCAAACCGCCAAGGGCCAGTTCAAGTACATTATTGTTTGCCATCGATTACAACAGCAAGTGGATAGAGGCGGAGCCACTGACGGCAATAACTACCGCCAAGGTAATTCACTTCCTCTGGAAGAACATCTACTGCCGCTATGGTGTCCCACATACAATCATTACAGACAACGGCACGCAGTTCAACAACAAAGAACTCATCTCTTTTACCGCCAACCTTGGCTCCAAATTGAGTTTTGCATCTGTCGCCCATCCCCAAACCAACGGCCAGGTCGAAGCAGCAAACAAGATAATCAAGAAGCTGCTAAAAAAGAAGCTCGACGACGCCAAAGGTTTGTGGGCGGAGAAGCTTCCAGAAGTTCTATGGGCCATCCGGACAACTCCAACCTCCGCCACCGGCGAAACACCCTTTTGTATGATGTTCGGAACAGAGGCTGTCCTACCTGTTGAAGTAACTCAACCTACCGCTAGGGTCGAAGGCTACTGCCCAGAGACCAACAGCGACGACATCAACCTGGACAGGGACCTCCTAGAAGAAAAAAGACACAAGGCTCACTTGCACAACTTGCAAAACAAACAGCGGGTATCGCGTTTCTACAACGCCAGAGTCAAGGCCCGGAACCTCCAATTGGGGGACTAGGTAATGAAGGAAGTCATTCCACCACCAACAAAACTCCGGCCAACTTGGGAAGGTCCATACAAAATTGTGGAAGTCGTTAGCCCAGGCACCTTTTACTTAATGGGCAAGGATGGCGTCACGTCGACCCACCCTTGGAATACCGAACACCTTCGGTATTACTACAAATAGTCAGGCCACTACCCAGGAGCATCTTGACTTAGCTAAATTTTTGTTCAATATTTAGCTTAGGGAAGCTACCCAACGGGTACTACCCCACTTTTGTACACGCTGATCAATCAGCTATCAATGAAACGAGGAATTATTCAAACCATTGTTCCCAAGTCTAGCACCGAGGGCAACTGGCAACGCCAGCAATCGTCAGCGGACCCCGTCCGCTACGCGGTGCACTTGGACCAATCTTAATCCCTTTAATGTTTCATTGATTGGCAAAAGAAAATCCTAAAGTCAAAACTCTAGCGGTACGGTCATATCATAACAAACACAAATTCAAAAACTTCATTCCATTTCAAAATATTTGTTACAAGTTGTTATGCCTCAGCGGCTACAAAAAAAAAAAGGGAAAGAAAATATAGTAAAGATTCCAACATCAGGGGTTTCCCTCAGCATCTTCTGTTTCAGCATGCGGCGGTGGGATTGCGCGGCTTGTTTGATCAGACCCTCGGGCTGTGGGACTTGGAGTCTCTATTGTGCCGTCCGCTCGGGTGTGCGCCTCCAGGAAGCCAGCACGTGACACCTCCGACTGGGTAGGAGGAGGAGTCTGCTGGGACCCTTCCGCCGGGTGTGTGCCACTTTCTCCACTACCTGAGCGGGCACCTTCCGCGGGGGCAGGTACGACACCTTTCTCCGGCGGGGCACTCTTAGCCGGCGACACATCGGGCTGGGACGCTTTTGCGAAGTCGATGGTGCCCTTCCGCTTCAGCAAGTCTATGTTCGCTAAGGCCCCAGCCTTCGCCGACTCGGTCAGAGCTTTCTTATACTCCGCCGACTGTTTGAATGCCTCAACAGCGGCGGCCGCGGCGTTATTCCCTTCAACCCTCAGGAGGGCAACCTGACCCTCCAGCCGCTTCACCTCCGTTATTCTGGCGGCGGACTCCCGCTGCTCGATAATGAGCTTCTTATCCTTAGCGGCTACCCGCTCCTGCAGCAGGGCGATGTCCTGCTCCAACTTGGAGACGCGTTCATTCCTCTCCAAGTCCCGCTGGATGGCCACCGTCAGCCTGCCGCGGGCGTCCGCGACGTCACAATCCGCCTTTGCCAGACGCCGTTCCACCTCCGCCAGCTTCTCCCTCGCCTCCGCCAGCTCCCTCTGGAGATTTTGGATTTCCTCCCTGAGCTCCCCTTCGACCAAAGGCTGCTTTGACGCCGCCACGAACATGTCATGCGGCCCTGCAGATATTTGACCAAACGCCGAGCTGTAAGGCGACCGGTCAATCGCCGTGGGGCGCGAGTTCCCCGCTAGGCCGCCGAACCCTAGTCGTTCGCAGAGATGGAAGAGGAACTTCCGCTCACCATCCGTCATAAACTCCACATACGCGGCAAATGAGTCCAAGTCACTGGCGGCGGGCGCCTCTCCCTCCACCACGGCAGCTTTCGCCGGAGCTTGACGGGCCTTCTTCTGCTGGCGGGCCCCGATTGTCTCCACATCCTCCCCCTCTTCCTCGTCGGGAGAGTCAATCTGCCGGCGCTTTCACTCCAGCGCCCTTGGATTCCCAGCAGCGGCCCTAGTGTCTTTCGCCAGCGGCTCCTCCCTTGGCGTGGTGACGGTCTCCGCCGGCGGCACCGTTCTTTCTTTATGGGGACCGCGCCTGTTGGCGGGTACCCTCTCCTTCTGAGAAGCCGCTGCTGCGGCCCCCTTTTTCCCGCCGGCCACGGAGGACCCCGCCTGGACGACAGGCAAGCCGTCGTCACCAAGATGGGAGTGGTGCGGCATTGGCAGCACCACAGGAACCTCGGACTGGCTCAGCGCCGGTGTCTCAGGATTCACCAGAGTCTTCTGGGCCGCCAGACCCTCGGCATACATCGACTCCAGGAAGTTGTCAACCTCCGCACGATCCATCGCTTTTGCAAAGGCGTCGAGGCTCGCTTTGGTACCCGGCGGATGTTCTAAAAAAAAAAAAAAACCGGTCAGCCTGGGTTACTTATAAAAAAAAAAAAAAAAAAAAAAAAAAAAAACCAAACAGTATGGTGGAGATTTCTTACCAACGGAGCGAGTTAGCCGCTGATCGACCAGCAACTCCCAACCGGTCAGAAGTCGGAAGTCCAGCAAGTTGCGGTTCCGCCAGCAACCTCTGATCCGTGCTACGCGACACTCTTCTTCGCGCGTTAGGTTATACCGCAGTCCCGCTGCACAAACACATTAGTCGTTAGTAAAAATACAAGTCTACAATTACAAGAACCCGCCAACTACATTTAGCGTAAACCGGTTAACAACCTCGGATATGTTGGAACTCCGACTTAATCCTAAACGTCGACCCTCCCTCGTTCGACCCAGCCTGATACTCCCACCCCTCTGTGGCGACGCAGAAGGTCCCCCGCCAGTAGGACATAGAATCCCTTAGATTCTCGATCAGCTTGGGCGCTCCCTGGCGGCGGCTCAAGTTCACTTGCCCTCTGTAACCCTGGCGCTTCACATAGACCAGCTCGTAGAAATGAAGCACTCCACCACAGTAGGCCCCTCACATCCGGACAACCGCCACAGAGAGTTTAGCACAAGCATCAACCGCCACATGTTGGGGCAAATTTGACCGAAGCCAAGGCCAAATTTGCACACCAGAATTTGAAGGTTCGGCACCAACGGAAGCGTCACTCCTTGGCGGAATATATAGCCTCGTGCACCGCGGCAAACCCCTCCGGAAGAATGGATGCCTTCTCGTCCGCAAGCGGCGGACGCAGCTTCACCGAACCGGGCAACCGGAACATCCGCTTCACCCGATTGACGACGGCGACATTCATCAGCCCTCCTGCCTCGTCAACGGCGGTGCCATCCTGGAGGAACCACGCTGACTCAGCATCCTCCCCCGCCGTTTCTTCTCCCCCAGCGGAGCCGCTGGCAGCGCTGTTGCTTGCCAACCGCTCGTCGCGCCTAGTTTTGGCAGCAGCGGCCTCACCCGCCCTAGAGCTCTCTGGACGTGAAGCACGACCCATAACTACTTCCCAAGGTATGGTCTGTAGCGGCTCAACCTCTACCGGTTCTGGCAGTGAGGTTCCTACATGGGCAGACGGACGCAACGAGTCAATAAATATTTTATCCGCCGCGCTGAACGACACGTCAGACCCGGAATCCTCACTGCTCGAAATCTCTATGACGTTAGCCATCGCAAACCCTAAAACCCACACCAGTTAGCACAAACACAGATCTAGCCTATTCTTACATCAGTTATAGCCAAGAACATCAGCAACAGTTTACCCAGAAAACACCAAAACAAGAACAAACAACCCCCAAACACTTAACCCAGATTCGACCATCTAGTAAATCCTGAAATCCCAACTGTGTCAAAAACACCAAAACCCATCCCCAAAACCCACTTTACACACTCAAAGCACGCCAAACAAGAACAGAACACCCCAAAATCCAGAAACCCAAAAAACCGACAGAAGCAAACACACAGAAATTCAATGGAACAGGGATGAGATTCAGAGAACCAACCTCAAACGTGAAATCTTTGGGGTGATTGACGGCGCGTGTCTCCACCGGTAAAGGCCTCGTCCCCAAGATCCGATAACTCAACAGATTTCGTCCCCCGGAACTCTCTTCGCAAATCGCACAGAGCTTGAAGACGACAACTCAGGTTTGAAGTTTTCACAAAGTGTCAAATCTCGCTAAAGTTCCCCCCGCCCTTTTATGTCAACATCAACGCGTTCTAGGCCGTCCGCTAAAAAATGACATCACACACCAGCCGTACACGTGTCACAAGTCTCCACTTACTCTCCGGATTAACCGAGGCGTCGCCTCGGTTACGAAATCCATAATTACTAGCATTAATGGCGAGAAGACGGCCAGGCTTAGGAGACAAGCCTCCGCACGCTAACCCTCTACGGGTTGGACACGTGCCAATCACCACCAGACGAAGCGTCTAGTGGAAGTAACCACTTGGGATGAATTCACCAACCGTCCGACGTCTCCGCTGAGCGAACCCCGCCAGCGGAACTTCTCCCTTGTCATCTCCCAAGTGACGAAGTCTCCGCTGAGCGAAACCCCGCCAGCGGAACTTCTCCCTTGTCATCTCCCAAGTGGCGAAGTCTCCGCTGAGCGAAACCCCGCCAGCGGAACTTCTCCCATGTCATCTCCCAAGTGACGAAGTCTCCGCTGAGCGAAACCCCGCCAGCGGAACTTCTCCCTTGTCATCTCCCAAGTGGCGAAGTCTCCGCTGAGCGAAACCCCGCCAGCGGAACTTCTCCCTTGTCATCTCCCAAGTGACGAAGTCTCCGCTGAGCGAAACCCCGCCAGCGGAACTTCTCCCTTGTCATCTCCCAAGTGGCGAAGTCTCAGCTGAGCGAAACCCCGCCAGCGGAACTTCTCCATTGTCATCTCCCAAGTGACGAAGTCTCCGCTGAGCGAAACCCCGCCAGCGGAACTTCTCCCTTGTCATCTTCTAAGTGACGAAGTCTCCGCTACGCGAAACCCCGCCAGCGGAACTTCACCTTCGCCATCTTTCCAGCGGGGAACCTTCCGCTACAAAACCTCTAGCGGAACCTTCTGCTCGTCTTGCAAACAGCATACGATTGTTCAGAGCAATACCGCTCAATAACATACCGCTAAGCACGTCTACTGGACACTGCTTCCTGCTACAGTCAGCGGGGGGATATCCGCCAGCGGCGGATCCCGAGGCCATGCCTCACTCTGACAACGACCGCCACGCGGCGTTACGGTCAGACGGTCCCTACGGGACACGGGGACTTGTCAACAGTCTATGACGGCCCTGATCAGGCACGTTGACGCCCGTCACTCGGGTACTAAGATTGGGTTCGCTACCCAACACCCTTTGCTTCCTGCAGCTCCCCCTCAACAAACAATTCGCCGACCATCCGGAGGTATACCTTGGCCGGGGAGTGGGGGACTCCCTGGGGGGCCTAGCAGGGGCCCACCCGAAAGGGTATAAAGCGTTTGCTCATTAAATCCATGGTTGACAACGCACGGACGCTAATTATGCTCTTGCAAGTCTAGCGGAAGAAAACGCTTCAAACCGCCGAACAACTCCCCAACCAAGATTTCCCTCCTTGACTGGGGACTTGGGGGACTTGTACATATATACATGTACATTTGCAAGCATAATTAGCTATAACGGGCCACGCTCATTGTACCGCCAAAGGTACTAATTCCAACCAAAGGAATGACATACAGCTACATCGCCAGGCGGGCTACAACCTCAGCGTCGGATCACCCCCAGGTCACCGCAGACGCGCCGCCACGCGCCGCGCCAAGATAGCATCAGAAGCTCCTGAAGCTGGGAACTGAAGCGCATCAGTCCCACATCGAAAACAAGGAGAAGAACCTCCTCTTCCTCACCTATAAAAGGTTCTCTCCTCTCTCCTCATTAATTACGCATTCAATACTTACCTACTGTTACTTTGTCAACATAAATACATTGACTAACTTAGGCATCGGAGAGTCGAAGACCGCCCAGCGCGGTCTCCCTCTGACGCCCTTTGTATTTTACTTGACAGGTAGCGGAAGCTTTGAGAACGTTACAAGTATCGATCCGCCCACCGGATCAGCGTTAACAAAGGTTTGGCTACCGCCGAACTTTTAGACATTAACAACCTCGGTGTCATGCCATATCACTTACAAACATCACCTATTTGCCAAAGGGTGTGGCTATTGCAACCCTATTAACTACTTTGTTCGCCCTACATTCTCTTTTCACCCTACATATATTTTTTTAATTACAAGTTTACTTTGTTAATCCATTTGCAGTATCTAAAATACCATTTTTCAATATAACTTACTACGGCACCCAAAAACTATGCAAGTTCTTGTTCTCTTTACCTAGTAGAGCTAATTTTCACCTGATACATTCACTCAGGTATCAGAAAAAGTATAGAAATTAAGTTAAACTTTAAACTTTCCAAAACTATTTCATTGAAATATTCAACTTGGCATCTAAAAAACTCAAACTGAGAGCAAACAACAAATTTCAGTTGTATTTCTTAAAAAAATAAAAATAAACTGCAGTACGTTTTATACTAATTCATAGAGGTATTATATCAAACACCCTTCATGCACATTTTCTAGCATAGCTAATTTCTATCACGACTCAGAATTAAAGAAACCCACTTTCCTTTAATATTAGCAACAACCTCCAGTTGTATACTCATTCATAGAGGCATTATATCAAACACCCTTCATGCACATTTCCTAAAAGAGCTAATTTCCATCACGACTCAAAATTAAAGAAACCCACTTTCCTTCAATATTAGCAAGTGGGCAACACTCTGAATCAGGAATTTGGTTCCAACTTTCAAGTAAACATCTTTATCAACAAAACCCAAAGTACCATAGATAACTAAGCAAAGCACATTTTTTCTTCAATATTAGCAACAACCTCTAGTGTATACTCATTCATATAGGCATTATATCAAACACCCTTCACGCATATTTCCTAACAGAGCTAATTTCCATCACGACTCATAATTAAAGAAACTCATTTTCCTTCAATATTAGCAACAACCTCAAGTTGTATACTCATTCATAGAGGCATTATATCAAACACCTTTCATGGCTTTCAAGCACATTTCCTAGCAGAGCCAATTTCCATCAGGACTCAGAATTAAAGAAACCCACTTTCCTTCAATATTAGCAAGTGGGCACCCTTTGAATCAAGAATTTGGTACCAACTTTCAAGTAAACGTACAGCTTTATCAACAAAACCCAAAGTAGCCATAATAACTAAGCAAAGCACAACCAAATTTGACAGCAAAATGAGGCAAAACTTCAAGTTGTAATGGAAGTAGTTAGAAAGAGAACAAGAACCTACATAATGGGTGTCATCGTAAGGTATAACCAAACCGCACTTAAACCAATAACGGGGTCCAATATACATACCGAAAATGCGCGGATTCCAAAGCAGTAATAAATGAAAAAATGGTCAATTCGATAGCAAGTGATTAATTTCAGAGTGAGAGTGATAGTGAAGAGACAATGCCCATGTGTAATATCATTAATAAACTGAATTGATAGAGTTCTACATTCCATTATTTCAAAATTTCTCGAGAATTTATATATATATATATATATATATATATATATATATATTTACGTGAAATATATGGATGATGTGACATTGGTTGAAGCAATAATGATATTATTTGGATTATTACATTTCGAGCGTTTACACTTCGTGGCAATACATTATATCATGAATGGTTGACTATATTGTGTGGAGAATACTCGAGTTTTGGTGTAACATTTTGAGTCGCGTGAGGCTTTTTTAAATGTTTTCGGATCTACGGATCTAGTGTCACAGTGGTGACTGAGGCAAGTATATCGGGAACCACGCCTTTGGTCGGGTGAGTGGCTGCGATCAGTTAGAGCTCTAGTCTGTCTGTCATTGTACTGCATGGGGGTGACGCGTGGGGTTACTTGAGGCCTATTAGTACACGTGTTTTTGAAAGAGAGTTTCGGGTGGTTGCTTTCTTTTGTTGTCCAAGAGGGACATGAGTTTCATATTATGTTGTCAGTTGGATTAATATGATTTTATCACTTAGTGATATATTGGGAGTTGGGAGTTGATGGGTGATCAACGACTATCGACTTTAGTTTGGAGTTGATGGGTGATCATTCACTTTAGTGTGAGTTTTTTGTCTTCTTCATTGATTTTCCTTTTCATTCTAGTGGTTGATTTTAAATGTAATCTCCTGAACTAAACTATATGCAGGGATTACCGGTTTTCATTAGAATGATTTGATTTGTCACTGTTGTGACATGTGTATTCCTTAAAAAGAAAAGAAAAGGATTTTGTTGTTGGAAATAATCACTTGTTGATTTATTGTTCTCTAGTCGAAAAGATGTTATTTTTGTGGTTATTTAGGTTTACTCATACGAATTTCAAAAGCTTACCGGGTTTGTTGTTTCAACCCGCTGCACTATTCCACGGTGTAGGGTTTATTGTGCAGGTTAGAATATCGAGTGATCGTCATCGGAGATGAGGTTTGGTTGCGGTTGTAGCTTGGATGTTGAAGTGTACGTTAGTTTTATTCTTCTGCTGTGTAGTGAGTGTGTTTACTTATTGAATTGTCGATCAGTTTAATTTGTAATCTGTTTGTACATTAATATGTGACTCTAAAGAACGAGTCCGTATTTGATGTTGGTGAGCTCGGTTTATTTTATCGCTTAATTTAAATGAAGAATTTTCTATGTGTTTTCTTGTGCTTGTTAAGTTTCGCGTTTCGGATTTGAATTTATTTATTCAAAATTCGGGGCGTGACAGTTTGGTATCAAAGCGTAAGGTACATATTTGGTGACAATCAGTACTACTCGAGTGGTGGCCCGTCTGCAGCGGATCCCCGTCATATACTCTTCGATATTGATATAGTCATTGGGTATGTGGGGGTGTTAGGTGTCGTCTAGAACGTTAAGTCGTTAGAGCATAGGAGCTTTGTGTAGCTTCTTTTGAGTTTTAGTCCTTGAGGAATGGGAACCTCTAGATTGAACTCGATCTGGTTGACATAAGAGATTTTGTTACGGAAGTGTATCCTTCTTATATTAGGGTCTTGGGTAATACAGTTCTTGTATATGACTTATTCTTGTGTTTAAGTTTTATATAAGTGTTAACCAAGTGTTGTTATGCTCCGTAGGTGATGGACCCTCAAAGAGGCAGGGCTAGGGGTAGAGACATGGTCAAGAGGATGGGAATGAGGTGGTACAACCTGTTCTGCCTGTTGTTGAGGCAGTTAATGCTACTCACCTAACAAGGCTGACTAAGGAGGTCATTAGACAGGGGGCAGTGGCATTTCAGGGTGGTACAGATTACCTGTTAGCCGATCAGTGGATCGAGAACATGGAGACCTACTTTGATATGGTCGTTTGTAACGACATGGAGAAGAAGACTGCAGTTACGTTCCTCCTTCAGGGTGAGGCAGGACGATGGTGGGATTTTGTGCTGAGGACTACGGTTCACAAGGCTACGACTCACAGGTAAAAAAATGAATTTTAAGTATAAAATGAATTTCTTGATTTTAAAACGTATGAACTATAGTTGGTATTAGTAGGCATTCTAGAGTGCATGACTACGTGTGTGTGTGTGTGTGTGTGTGTGTGTCTATATTTACGTGAAATATATGGATGATGTGACATTGGGTGAAGCAATAATGATATTATTTGGATTATTACATTTCGAGCGTTTACACTTCGTGGCAATACATTATATCATGAATGGTTGACTATATTGTGTGGAGAATACTTGAGTTTTGGTGTAACATTTTGAGTCGCGTGAGACTTTTTTAAATGTTTTCGGATCTACGGATCTAGTGTCACAGTGGTGACTGAGGCAAGTATATCGGGAACCACGCCTTTGGTCGGGTGAGTGGCTGTGATCAGTTAGAGCTCTAGTCTGTCTGTCATTGTACTGCATGGGGGTGACGCGTGGGGTTACTTGAGGCCTATTAGTACACGTGTTTTTGAAAGAGAGTTTCGGGTGGTTGCTTTCTTTTGTTGTCCAAGAGGGACATGAGTTTCATATTATGTTGTCAGTTGGATTAATATGATTTTATCACTTAGTGATATATTGGGAGTTGGGAGTTGATGGGTGATCAACGACTATCGACTTTAGTTTGGAGTTGATGGGTGATCATTCACTTTAGTGTGAGTTTTTTGTCTTCTTCATTGATTTTCCTTTTCATTCTAGTGGTTGATTTTAAATGTAATCTCCTGAACTAAACTATATGCAGGGATTACCGGTTTTCATTAGAATGATTTGATTTGTCACTGTTGTGACATGTGTATTCCTTAAAAAGAAAAGAAAAGGATTTTGTTGTTGGAAATAATCACTTGTTGATTTATTGTTCTCTAGTCGAAAAGATGTTATTTTTGTGGTTATTTAGGTTTACTCATACGAATTTCAAAAGCTTACCGGGTTTGTTGTTTCAACCCGCTGCACTATTCCACGGTGTAGGGTTTATTGTGCAGGTTAGAATATCGAGTGATCGTCATCGGAGATGAGGTTTGGTTGCGGTTGTAGCTTGGATGTTGAAGTGTACGTTAGTTTTATTCTTCTGCTGTGTAGTGAGTGTGTTTACTTATTGAATTGTCGATCAGTTTAATTTGTAATCTGTTTGTACATTAATATGTGACTCTAAAGAACGAGTCCGTATTTGATGTTGGTGAGCTCGGTTTATTTTATCGCTTAATTTAAATGAAGAATTTTCTATGTGTTTTCTTGTGCTTGTTAAGTTTCGCGTTTCGGATTTGAATTTATTTATTCAAAATTCGGGGCGTGACAGTTTGGTATCAAAGCGTAAGGTACATATTTGGTGACAATCAGTACTACTCGAGTGGTGGCCCGTCTGCAGCGGATCCCCGTCATATACTCTTCGATATTGATATAGTCATTGGGTATGTGGGGGTGTTAGGTGTCGTCTAGAACGTTAAGTCGTTAGAGCATAGGAGCTTTGTGTAGCTTCTTTTGAGTTTTAGTCCTTGAGGAATGGGAACCTCTAGATTGAACTCGATCTGGTTGACATAAGAGATTTTGTTACGGAAGTGTATCCTTCTTATATTAGGGTCTTGGGTAATACAGTTCTTGTATATGACTTATTCTTGTGTTTAAGTTTTATATAAGTGTTAACCAAGTGTTGTTATGCTCCGTAGGTGATGGACCCTCAGAGAGGCAGGGCTAGGGGTAGAGACATGGTCAAGAGGATGGGAATGAGGTGGTACAACCTGTTCTGCCTGTTGTTGAGGCAGTTAATGCTACTCACCTAACAAGGCTGACTAAGGAGGTCATTAGACAGGGGGCAGTGGCATTTCAGGGTGGTACAGATTACCTGTTAGCCGATCAGTGGATCGAGAACATGGAGACCTACTTTGATATGGTCGTTTGTAACGACATGGAGAAGAAGACTGCAGTTACGTTCCTCCTTCAGGGTGAGGCAGGACGATGGTGGGATTTTGTGCTGAGGACTACGGTTCACAAGGCTACGACTCACAGGTAAAAAAATGAATTTTAAGTATAAAATGAATTTCTTGATTTTAATACGTATGAACTATAGTTGGTATTAGTAGGCATTCTAGAGTGCATGACTACGTGTGTGTGTGTGTGTGTGTGTGTGTGTCTATATTTACGTGAAATATATGGATGATGTGACATTGGGTGAAGCAATAATGATATTATTTGGATTATTACATTTCGAGCGTTTACACTTCGTGGCAATACATTATATCATGAATGGTTGACTATATTGTGTGGAGAATACTCGAGTTTTGGTGTAACATTTTGAGTCGCGTGAGACTTTTTTAAATGTTTTCGGATCTACGGATCTAGTGTCACAGTGGTGACTGAGGCAAGTATATCGGGAACCACGCCTTTGGTCGGGTGAGTGGCTGCGATCAGTTAGAGCTCTAGTCTGTCTGTCATTGTACTGCATGGGGGTGACGCGTGGGGTTACTTGAGGCCTATTAGTACACGTGTTTTTGAAAGAGAGTTTCGGGTGGTTGCTTTCTTTTGTTGTCCAAGAGGGACATGAGTTTCATATTATGTTGTCAGTTGGATTAATATGATTTTATCACTTAGTGATATATTGGGAGTTGGGAGTTGATGGGTGATCAACGACTATCGACTTTAGTTTGGAGTTGATGGGTGATCATTCACTTTAGTGTGAGTTTTTTGTCTTCTTCATTGATTTTCCTTTTCATTCTAGTGGTTGATTTTAAATGTAATCTCCTGAACTAAACTATATGCAGGGATTACCGGTTTTCATTAGAATGATTTGATTTGTCACTGTTGTGACATGTGTATTCCTTAAAAAGAAAAGAAAAGGATTTTGTTGTTGGAAATAATCACTTGTTGATTTATTGTTCTCTAGTCGAAAAGATGTTATTTTTGTGGTTATTTAGGTTTACTCATACGAATTTCAAAAGCTTACCGGGTTTGTTGTTTCAACCCGCTGCACTATTCCACGGTGTAGGGTTTATTGTGCAGGTTAGAATATCGAGTGATCGTCATCGGAGATGAGGTTTGGTTGCGGTTGTAGCTTGGATGTTGAAGTGTACGTTAGTTTTATTCTTCTGCTGTGTAGTGAGTGTGTTTACTTATTGAATTGTCGATCAGTTTAATTTGTAATCTGTTTGTACATTAATATGTGACTCTAAAGAACGAGTCCGTATTTGATGTTGGTGAGCTCGGTTTATTTTATCGCTTAATTTAAATGAAGAATTTTCTATGTGTTTTCTTGTGCTTGTTAAGTTTCGCATTTCGGATTTGAATTTATTTATTCAAAATTCGGGGCGTACTAGGATAGATATTGGTTTAAGCCTAGGAGGAGGAGGAGAGAGGCAGGGAGAGAGGGGGGGGGGGTGTTGGATAGGATTCAAGGAAAATAAGCTCAATTTTAAATTAAAGATTAAATACTGTTTAGTTTTTTAACATTTACTAAAAAAGCAGTTTAGTCCCTGTCATTCTCATTTTACATCTTTGTACTCTCAATTTTGGACCACTAGGTCCATTCCGTTACTTTCATTGCCGACGTGGCAACTCTTCCAAGCCAAAGTGTTTTTTTTTTTTTAGAGTAATGGTCAGTCACTTTATTAAATATAATAATAAGAAAAATTACAATTTATAGATGTAGAAACTACAATAGAAGATAAAATAACAAGAGCAATACTAGATGTAACAAGGCATCGGAAATAAAACCTATCAACGATGCTAAGAGATGCAATTAAGCATTTGATACAGCACCGGATAGAATCCGGGGTTGAATAGGATTCAAGGAAAATAAGCTCAATTTTAAATTAAGGATTAAATACTGTTTAGTTTTTTAACATTTACTAAAAAAGCACTTTAGTCCCTGTCCTTCTCATTTTACATCTTTGTACACTCAATTTTGGACCACTAGGTCCATTCCGTTACTTTCATCGCCGACGTGGCAACTCTTCCAAGCCAAAGTGTTTTTTTTTTTTTTTTTAGATTAATAGTCAGTCACTTTATTAAAGATAATAATAAGAAAAATTACAATTTATAGATGTAGAAACTACAACAGAAGATAAAATAACAATAACAATACTATATGTAACAAGGCATCGGAAATAAAACCTATCAACGATGCTAAGACATGCAATTAAGCATTTGATACAGCACCGGATAGAATCCGGGGTTGAATAGGATTCAACGAAAATAAGCTCAATTTTAAATTAAGGATTAAATACTGTTTAGTTTTTTAAGATTTACTAAAAAAGCACTTTAGTCCCTGTCCATCTCATTTTACATCTTTGTACTCTCAATTTTGGACCACTAGGTCCATTCCGTTACTTTCATTGCCGACGTGGCAACTCTTCCAAGCCAAAGTGTTTTTTTTTTTTTTAGAGTAATAATCCGTCACTTTATTAAAGATAATAATAAGAAAAATTACAATTTATAGATGTAGAAACTACAACAGAAGATAAAATAACAAGAAAATTAACAGATGTAACAAGGCATCGGAAATAAAACCTATCAACGATGCTAAGATATGCAATTAAGCATTTGATAAAGCACCGGATAGAATCCGGGTTGAATAGGATTCAAGGAAAATAAGCTCAATTTTAAATTAAGGATTAAATACTGTTTAGTTTTTTAACATTTACTAAAAAAGCACTTTAGTCCCTATCCTTCTCATTTTACATCTTTGTACTCTCAATTTTGGACCACTAGGTCCATTCCGTTACTTTCATCGCCGACGTGGCAACTCTTCCAAGCCAAAGTGTTTTTTTTTTTTTTTAGAGTTATGGTCAGTCACTTTATTAAAGATAATAATAAGAAAAATTACAATTTATAGATGTAGAAACTACAACAGAAGATAAAATAACAATAACAATACTAGATGTAACAAGGCATCGGAAATAAAACCTATCAACGATGCTAAGAGATGCAATTAAGCATTTGATACAGCACCGGATAGAATCCGGGGTTGAATAGGATTCAAGGAAAATAAGCTCAATTTTAAATTAAGGATTAAATACTGTTTAGTTTTTTAACATTTACTAAAAAAACACTTTAGTCTATGACCTTCTCATTTTACATCTTTGTACTCTCAATTTTGGACCACTAGGTCCATTATGTTACTTTCATCGCCGACGTGGCAACTCTTCCAAGCCAAAGTGTTTTTTTTTTTTTTAGAGTAATAGTCAGTCACTTTATTAAAGATAATAATAAGAAAAATTACAATTTATAGATGTAGAAACTACAACAGAAGATGAAATAACAAGAACAATACCAGATGCAACAAGGCATCGGAAATAAAACCTATCAACGATGCTAAGAGATGCAATTAAGCATTTGATAAAGCACCGGATAGAATCCGGGGTTGAATAGGATTCAAGGAAAATAAGCTCAATTTTAAATTAAGGATTAAATACTGTTTAGTTTTTTAAGATTTACTAAAAAAGCATTTTAGTCCCTGTCCTTCTCATTTTACATCTTTGTACTCTCAATTTTGGACCACTAGGTCCATTATGTTACTTTCATCGCCGACGTGGCAACTCTTCCAAGCCAAAGTGTTTTTTTTTTTTTTAGAGTAATAGTCAGTCACTTTATTAAAGATAATAATAAGAAAAATTACAATTTATAGATGTAGAAACTACAACAGAAGATGAAATAACAAGAACAATACCAGATGCAACAAGGCATCGGAAATAAAACCTATCAACGATGCTAAGAGATGCAATTAAGCATTTGATAAAGTACCGGATAGAATCCGGGGTTGAATAGGATTCAAGGAAAATAAGCTCAATTTTAAATTAAGGATTAAATACTGTTTAGTTTTTTAAGATTTACTAAAAAAGCACTTTAGTCCCTGTCCTTCTCATTTTACATCTTTGTACTCTCAATTTTGGACCACAAGGTCCATTCCGTTACTTTCATTGCCGACGTGGCACTCTTCCAAGCCAAAGTGTTTTTTTTTTTTTTTAGAGTAATAGTCAGTCACTTTATTAAAGATAATAATAAGAAAATGATTAAATATTTGTTACTCCTCAAACTTTTCCCTGAAAAACAGTTTAGTCCCTCGTCTTTCAAATTAAACTGGATAGTCCTTATTCTTTCTAATTCTCACACAACAGGTCTAAAATGACTAGTCTACCCCCAAGATCCTTTTTTTATTTTTTTCTCTCTCTTTTTCTAATTTTTCTCTCTTTTTTTATTTATTTTTTCTGCTTCTCTCTCTCTCTCTCTCTCTCCTCCTTCTTTCTTCGTTCTTCGTTCTTCTCTACTATTTTTTTTCCCCTTCTTACTCTACTCCATATTCCAATTTAATTTAATCTAGAGCTAATCCTCCCCACAAAATTCCTCCACCTCTCCAAATTCACACTCCCAAATCCAAGAGTAACCCCATACCCAAATGCACCTCCAGCCCCCTCCCCCTTTCTTTTCTCTTCTCCTCAGACTGGACCCAAATTTCGGCGAAATCACCGCAGCCGGACCCCAGTTGGACTCGTCGCCGGCCATCGAAGCTTCCTCTCTTCCTCCTCCTCCATCTCAGGTAAGGATTTTAGGTGATTAGGCTTGGATTGAAGCAAATCGAAGAGGAGAGAAAAACCGAAAATTTTCTATTTCTTGGTTGGGTTTTTGGTTTCCGGTGATTTTTCGGCTGGAAACCTTGGTGAATCTTGTTGTTGGAAGAACACAGATCTTGTGGGTATGCTTATTGCAGCTTGAATCGACCTTTAGAGGAGAAATTCGAAGGTGAACAGTAGCTCGCCGGAAATCCTTTTACTTGGGCTGTTTTCCGGCCTTTTTGTTTGGAATTGGACATTCTTGCAGGTATGAAAGTTGTTGCGCTCGTGGAAGAGAAGAGAAGAACGAAGAAAGAGCAGAGAAGAACGAAGAAATAAGCTAAACTAGTTGGGCTCGTGAAAAAAAAAAATAGCAGAGAAGAACGAAAAAAGAAGGAGAAAAGAGAGAGAGAGAGAGAAAAGCAGAAAAAATAAATAAAAAAGAGAGAAAAATTAGAAAAAGAGAGAGAAAAAAAATAAAAAAAGGATCTTGGGGGTAGAATAGTCATTTTAGACCTGTTTTGGACCTGTTGTGTGAGAATTAGAAAGAATAAGGACCATCCAGTTTAATTTGAAAGGCGAGGGACTAAACTGTTTTTCAGGGAAAAGTTTAAGGAGTAACAAGTATTTAATCCATAAGAAAAATTACAATTTATAGATGTAGAAACTACAACAGAAGATAAAATAACAAGAACAATACTAGATGTAACAAGGCATCGGAAATAAAACCTATCAACGATGCTAAGAGATGCAATTAAGCATTTGATAAAGCACCGGATAGAATCCGGGCTATGTAAAACGGTACCAATAGTATGGTCGACCATACTTCCATGCAAAGATATGCGTCTAATAGAGGGTAACCTTCTATCAAGGCAACTGGCAGTAGTTTGACCGAACTTGCCAACTCCCCGCAAAATAATACGTCGAATAGAGGATAATTTTCTACCTAAATAACCAAAACACCAATTCCAAAATGCAGAAAAATTTAGGGCCCATAAAAGGACTCCTGGATCCCAAATGCGAACCCTAACAACATCGGGCTCATACACCAATGGCAAAATCTCAAGAAGAAAGGCCCAATCAAAAACCCTACTTGAGAAATCCAACAGAGCCGAGGCCCAGTCCCATAGGATGCTTCATTGGACACCTAAAACCATTCAGGGCACCCGGACCCTCCCTGACTTCAGGCCTTACTACCGCTCCACTGCCCTTCGTAGGAGAATGACCATCTCAGCCCCATCTGATTGACACCAAATGCCGCCTCCCACCCTGGTCTACCTCATCACCGTCACTTGCCTGATCGTTCCGCCTCCATCGCCTTTTAACAACCGCACTTCTGTCACTAGCAGAAAATGATCCCCCTGCATAGAACCCATTCTGGCCAGATCTAGGAAGTCTCGAGAACCAACAACTCTCCCCCATGCACACAGCCTTGCCAACAAACCCAGCCACTATACCAAACCAGAATCGTTCATCAATTTTATTCGTGCCCTGCTTGGACAGAGTTGGCTAACTCTTGACGTTGTACCAATCCAGCCAACCAATGCAGCTTCTTCCCCCTACTGAAAAGAACCGCCACTAACAGATTGTTTATACCTACATTAGCAAGCTAGTTCTCTACATCACCAAGCATAAGTAACACCCTCTTTGGGACATCCACAAGCCATGGTGAGGCCCAACCGAGACTTGCATCTTGTAGCCCTATGTTCAAGCTACGCTACGGTATCCGGAAGTCGCAAATCCGTCGCCGGAAAGCCACATTTCCGGCCTTGCAAAGTTGCCCTCACAAACTAGGCTTTCTATACTAGAATAGTTGTTTGCTTGTCCCACATCGAAAACCATGTAAAGGAGATGGCTTCCTTCACGTATAAAAGGAATGCCTCCTCCCACAACTCAACACATTCCATTACAACCAATCCCATTACATGCTTTGTAATCCCTTTGGGCCGCAAGGCCCGAACACACTAGTTAAACATTGAAGTGGACGTAGTTTCCCGCTAAGGCGGGAAATGAACCACTATACTTCTTGTGTCGTTCTCTCTCTCTCTCTCTCTCTCTCTCTCTCTCTCTCTCTCTCTCTCTCTCTCTCTCTCTAAAGCTAACTAGAGACCCCCGTGGACTCTAACGTTAACACAGATAGAATCTGAGAACACAAAGTCATCGTCGACAAGAGTGCGAGCCACAGATGATTAGGAGACACGATGTGAACCGTGCGCAAAGGTATCGACGCCAATATTGGTGTCGAAAAGGTGCTCCATCGATGATGGAGGAAGGTACAGAGAGGCTAAGAGCGCCGCTCTCCCAACCCTAGCAGAGTTCTAGGTATTTTCGTTCTAGAGCTGAACACAATGTTTCCTCTGAATCTCAAACATGCCAAAAATGTTTATTATACCCTCACTTTTTTAAAAAAAAATTATTGTTTTCTCTCTCTCTTTTTTTTTTCCTTGCTAATCAAGAAGAAGACTATCTCTCCTTCTTCACCTTTATCTCCTCATCACTATCATTCTTCACTTCCTTCTATCTTCGAGTGCTTCTGCAAAAACACCCAAAAAAATGAAGACCTCGCCGTTCATTTGAATAAGCAGCACCGTCTCGTTGTTGTTGGCTAAAACTGCTGAGTTCATTCCACTCTCACTCGCCTCAATGTCCTCCGCCGTGAATTCTGCAAACTCGTGGAATCCGATGAAGCCTTTCACGTAAGTCATGGTGGCGGAGGCCGAAGTCTAAGGGGAAGGAGGATGGGACCAGCTCGAACCCTGGGAGGAATCACCGGTCTAGGTTCAGGTCTATGAGCTAGGCCGGGTTTTGTAGGCGAGATCAGCATCAATTATTTAGTTGTGATTTGGAGTATCACAATTATTAAAGAGGATAAAGAAGCCTCTAGCAGCAAGGATAGTATGTCCATGTGGGCATGTTATTGACTTGTAATGATTCATCACCAATTTTGAGTTAATGTATGCTTTGGATAAAACTGATAAAACTGATGGTATGAAGTTTACGAGTTCTTCATTCGAAAATATTTGTTTGTGCACAATAATTGAACTCATTAATGAGGTTATACACATGTTACAGATGGGCTTATACATAAACATGATGCAAGTGGGGTGTCCACCTTAAGGCTTATCATGCATTTGAGTTTTTTTATTTTTTATTTTTATTTTTACTTTTCTTTTTTATTTTCTTTTAGTAGCCTAGCAAATCATGTTTACACAAGTAAAGTACATAATATTTCAAGTGACTAAGTGGAGTAGTAAGCCAACAGGCCCCCTTTTTTTTGTGCACTTGGATATGCATCAGATACATGTCATAACAAAGCGGAGGTTATGCCATCTCACTTCTAAATCTGGAAGCAGGGAGTCAAGAACGTTGCCAAACCGCTGCTCGAGTTCTACCCATAGCTTTCTAAGGTCCTCCTCATTGAGGTACTCATTCTGGAGCGCGTCATTCATGTGCCTTATCATGAGAATTATGGCTTTATCTTCATTGGCCTCTCTCGTAGCTCTATTCGCTTCATAAGCAGCAACTTGTTGAGGAGTAAGCATGTTCTGACTTGGCTCTTGGATTGTATCTAGGATCCCATCAGCCTTAAGATCCCATCACGGACCCCTTGTGGTATTCTGCGCCTGTTGTCTCCAGTGAAACAAACTTCAACTTGTTCAGGTTACTCTTCCTGAAAAACAACAAAAGATTAGGGTTAGTTTCGGAGCGAAAAAGGCTACCACGAAAACAATAAAATTTCTGAGCGTAGTTGCTTTCAAGAAATTAGGGATTTCTGAGCGTAGTCACTTCCAAGAAACCCATTTCCAAGAGGGATTGGATTAGATCGAAACAATGATGTGTTTGTGGTCAATCAGAACATCTCAACAAACTCTGAGTTTGGAGGACTCTACATGCTCCAAGCTTAGAGTGAGCACGAACACCAATAGTTCAGTTTTTGGTCTCCCATATGAAGAAGAAAGGGGGGGGTAGAAGAAGGAAGGTTGCAAGTCCCCGAGAAAAAGAATAAAAACTTCAAAAACGGGAACTTTTAGTAAAAATTAGCTCGAAATAGGTCGCCGGAAAATTTGGCAGGAAAAAGTCGCCGGAGGTTGCCAGAAAAGTCGTCGGCGGTGGTTGACCTGTCGGCTGGGCCTTGACTTCTTCTGGGCCGGTCTCCCCTTTTCTTTTCTTTTTCTGCAGTGTGCCGCACAACCTTGGGCCTGTTCTTCTCCTCTCTGGGCCGAGCTTTCTCCTTCTCTGGGCTGGGCTGCAGGCAAGGCAGGCAGGTGATGTTCTGGCGGTTCAAGGGTTCTGATGCTCAGGTGGCCAGTTCAGGTGTTTTTAGGCCGGTTCCGGGAAAAAAAATTCTGGTTCCCGGATTCTAAAGTTGAAACGCCGACGGTGGTGGAAGATGACAGTATGGGGTGGACTGGAAAGGTGCGAACCGGGCAAGGGAGCTTTTGCTTCTTCTCGGGGCCGGTTCGGTATTTTTCAAGCCGGTTCTGGACTCCTGGGATTTGGGGCTTCAAGGTGGGCGGCGGAGGTTTCTGGGATTTCAAGGCTACAAATTTAGGGTTTCAGAATTAGGGCTTCATGTTGATAACATATTTCAGGGAATCAGGAATTGGGAGAGAAATTGTTGTGCTTTCATTGATAATAAGGGTCTCTTTATATAGAGGATTACAAGGCATAGTATCAGAGTTGTACAAGGAAACATAATCGTACATTAATTGGATATCTCCTGAGATTTTCCGAGATTATCTCTAATACAAAACCCTATTACCACTAGAGCAAGTAACGTAGTGTTTGGGCCAGACACAAAATCTGGATTTACTTAAACAAAAATAATATTATTCTTTTTTTAACAGAAAATCAAAATAGTTTGGAACCATTAGATTTTGGAAAGATGAGATAATATTTTTACTCAAGAATTACATGACATGATTTGGCAAATAAGTGATGTGTGTAAGTCATATGACATGACACCTAGAATTGAGGCCACAAATTTTAGGCCTGATTGAGGGTACAAATCATTTTCCTAAGCAAAAAATTGCCCCGAAACCTTAACACCAAACGGGCCTTAGTAGCTTTGAAATGCACTATGTATATGCATGATTCCATATAAAAGGATCACATGTCTTGGCCTTGATGGGCAAACACTGATTTTTGTATCTCTGATCAATATGCTTGACCACAAGTCCACAACAAATGATGGGCAAGAAATTCACCTCGTGTCATAAAAAAAACGAAATTCACCTCGTCAATTGCCTCAATTGCATATGTGAGGATGTGTGTGTTGTTATGTCCGAATTAAATTGGGATGAAAATATATATGTTGAAAAGTCATTTTCATGAACCTCCTCGTCTGCATTGCCACATGGTGTTTGCAGCACCATGGAATAATCCTCAAGAATACTATATATTGTGGCATGCAGGAGCACAAACTTCTTCACTCATTCGAATCCAATTAAACTAAACTAGTACGTAAAATGCCATCCCGGCTAATTAACTGGCAGGTGCAATTTTTTGGGAGGGAATGGGACTTCATGGATTTATACCATCTTACTCTCATTCTGGGCGTCCATTGCCTCTGTCTTTTAGCACCATTTCAGTTCACTTGGGGTGCACTTTGGGTGGCAATATCACTGTATTTGGTGTCGGGTATGGGTGTAACTATCTCTTACCATCGGAACCTTGCCCACCAGAGCTTTAAGGTCCCCAAATGGCTTGAATACTCGCTGGCTTATTGTGCAGTTCTGTCACTTCAGGTCTCATTCTAACTTTATCTCTGTCTTGGGGGTTTCCTTCTGCTAGCAGTATAATTTCACCATACAGTGCTAAGTAGACCCATGAGTTTTAGAAATTCTTAGGATTAATTTCAGTTTACCCCCCTGAGGTTTGGGGGTGTCATCATTTCACCCCCCAAACTCTCAATTTCACTTTTTTACCCCCTGAACTTTCCAATTTCAATCAGTCGTGTCCAATTTCTACTATTCCGTCCAAATTGGACTTTGACTCTGACTTTAGAGGGGTAAAATGGTCATTTCAAGACAAAAAAATAAAATAAAATAATTCGTTTTTTTTTTTTTTTTTTTTTCTGTTTTTTTTTTTTTTTTTTTTTTATTTTATGTTTCTTCGTTTTTTTTTTTTTATATTTTATTTTGTCTTCAACCTATACACCACAAGTTATAATAGGTTTATAAAAATAAAAAAATACTCTAGGTGGTTAAAAGCCGCTCGCTGGTCTACGATATTTGTTATATATCTCCGATAAAGTGAAGAATTTTAGGATATATCCCCAATAAAGTGAAGAAATATCTGTAAAAAATAATTTTACACTTTATCTGTAAATAAATATCTGTAAAAAATGATTTTACACACTCGCTGGTCTACGATATTTGTGATATATCTCTGATAAAGTGAAGAATTTTAGGATATATCCCCAATAAAGTGAAGAAATATCTATAAAAAATAATTTTACACTTTATCTGTAAATAAATATCTGTAAAAAATGATTTTAAACAGATATTTCTTCACTTTATTGGGGATATACAGATATTTACAGATAAAGTGTAAAATCATTTTTTACAGATATTTCTTCACTTTATTGGGGATATATCCTAAAATTCTTCACTTTATTGGAGATATATCACAAATATCGTAGACCAAAAATGATTTTGCACAGATATTTCTTCACTTTATTGGGGATATACAGATATTTATTTACAGATAAAGTGTAAAATTATTTTTTACAGATATTTCTTCACTTTATTGGGGATATATCCTAAAATTCTTCACTTTATCGGAGATATATAACAAATATCGTAGACCAGCGAGCGGCTTTTAACCACCTAGAGTATTTTTTTATTTTTATAAACCTATTATAACTTGTGGTGTATAGGTTGAAGACAAAATAAAATATAAAAAAAAAAAAAAAAAACAGAAAAAAAAAAAAAAACGAATTATTTTTTTTTTTTGTCTTGAAATGACCATTTTACCCCTCAAAAGTCAGAGTCAAAGTCCAATTTGGACGGAATAGTAGAAATTGGACACGACTGATTGAAATTGGAAAGTTCAGGGGGTAAAAAAGTTAAATTGAGAGTTTGGGGGGTGAAATGATGACACCCCCAAACCTCAGGGGGGTAAACTGTAATTAATCCAAATTCTTAATTTGGATTTAGATTGGTTAAGTAGAAAACCTATTATATGGATGTTTTCAATGTGAAGGAGTTCAAGGAATCATGTAGAGAACCTTTTTATATATATGTGGGAGCTTTTCTTTGCTGTGCAGGGTAGTCCACTTGAATGGGTGAGCAGCCATAGATACCACCATCAATTTACAGACAAATTGAGAGACCCTCATAGCCCCACTAAGGGATTTTGGTTTAGTCACGTGAATTGGGCGTTCGATTATCATTCTCGGTTTGGAAGCGTATGAATCTGAATCTCTCTCTCTCTCTCTCTCGTTATAACTCTCTTTATTTATTTTTATTTTTTTTGGTCAAAAACTCTCTTTATTTTTTAGTATGACGGACAACTGATGAAGAACGTGGGAGATTTGGAATGCCAACTATACTATAGGTTTCTTCATTATACCTACTTCCTTCATTCAGTTCTTCTTGGAGTTGCACTCTATGTGGCCGGAGGATTACCTTTTGTGGTTTGGGGAATGGTAAAATTTCATTTCACTATTCTGTTTTGGGTTTTTATCACCACTAAAGTCCAAACTTTCTTGCACTGGACAGAATGATACCCAACTTTTAAAAGTGATCAAAAATGTACCTAGACCTATAAAAATTGATCAATTTCATACCCAACTTTCAAAAGTGATCAAAAATGTACCTAGATTTTAAGAAATTGATCAATTTCATACCTCCATCCATTTTCCGTCACATCTCGGTTCAAACTAAGGGTATATACAACCTTTTACTCTTTTTTCTTGCTTATGTAAAAGTAGTTGGATCAATGGTTATTAAGCAATAGAACTACGTGAAAATACAATGGTCTCTCCGCCACCGATGACACCAAAAAATTGTAATTCAAATTCGAAAGTTTTGCAGAATTGGAATCCGAAACTGAATACAGAGATGCACAGATGCAACATCAAACCCATAAATTGAAGTGATTTGTGGTCAAATGAGTCATCAACCATTTATAACCCAATCTTCTTCTTCTATAGAATTAAAATCTTTCATTCAATTTCAATTCCACCATCTTAGAATCAAATAAGGTTGGGATGTTTCCCACCTTCTGAAAAAAGAAGAGAATCAATAAAATAAAATAAAAAATAATTAAAAATTAGTTTTTGTATGAAAATACTATTATAACCCCAAAAAACATCTCACATGCACCGCCACGTGATCTATTTTAATAGAGAAGTGACGGAAAATAAGCCAAGGTATCAAGTTGATATGTTTTTAAAAGTTTAGGTATCATTTTGATCAATTTTGAAAGTTGGGTATCATTATGTCCGGTGCAAAAAAGTTTAGACACCGTTGGTGATAAAAACTCTTCTGTTTTTGCTGAAAACCATCTCTTTTTTTTCCACAAATTATTTAACCTTTTTTTCCTTACCTTTGTAGGGTGTAAGGGTGGTAGTCGTTTCACAAGTTACTTTTTCAATAAATTCTATTTGCCACACTTGGGGAAAACAAATATGGGATACTGGTGATGCGTCTAAAAACAACTGGTAATATAGAAAACGATTTTCTGATGAGATTACGTATTGCATGGTATTGTTAAATTAACATATTGAATTTAATTTCTTAATTAGGTTGTTTGGATTGCTGGCATTCGGAGAAGGTTGGCACAATAATCACCATGCTTTTGAGTACTCAGCTCGACAGGGCTTAGAATGGTGGCAAATTGATACTAGTTGGTATGTGATTAAGTTTCTTCAAGTTGTGGGTTTGTCCACAGACGTGAAACTGCCAACCGAGATTCAGAAGAAACGAAAAGCTCTGGCAAAAAATTCGATCATGAAGGATAAGTAATTTGACCAATTAGCCATTTATATGGCATTCTTGCTTATTGGCCACATCCTGGACTAGTAGCTCCTACATCTCCTCATGTGGTTGGGAATAAACTTTTGCTATCTAGATGTATGAACATTGATAAGTGTTTATGCCTCGATTGTGATTTAGGCCACGGGAGTATCCGTGAGCTGATTGCAATTATAGCTTTATCTATAAAATAAATGGTGATCGGTGAAGTATGAATATTTTCTTTCAGCCTTTATTAAATAAAAGTTGTGTTCAGTTGGGGGGTTCCTATCCTCCTTCCCTTAGTAGCTTCTTAGCTACCATTTGTACTAATGTTCAAAAAAAAAAAAATCATCTGTACAAATATAATAGATAATGAAACAAATAAGTAGCTCACAAAGTTTCACTTAAAATTTGGATAATTTTCTCTCAATATCCACCATTTCTTTAGAAAATTTGTCGATATCGAAATTTTCTGAATATTTTTCTTGAAATTTTCATTTTTCAGACTATCGATATTTTGGTCATTAATTGTATCAAACCAAAAAGAACTAATGCTAAACTCTAGTCAGAATGACCATTACATACTCTTCCGTTGGCATCAGTAGAATATACAGAAAAGAAGTTGTGGTACTACCACGGTGGTACATAGAGACAGGTCCACTAAATTGATTATCCAACGCTCATTTATTCCTAGCAAGCCTATTAAACTATGAAACATAAACATAGAACATAAACTTCCTACAAACATAAAGAACATATTCACCAAATGTTGTGGCTTTTTAGTAGGTCTATGTTTTTTTATTAGACATTTGCATACATATCTTTCCTTAGATTACACTTTAACCCAGGTGAAAGGATGCATATATCCGTAGGTTTGACAATATTTGTTCTACTACTTTTACTTACAGTGAACTTTATGGAAAAAAAACAAAAAGAGAAATTTTAAATACAAACCCCTAATCACTTAATACACATCCTTATTATTTTATATTTCAAATTATATTTTGTAGGTAGGTTAAATGACCAAAACAGACATCTATGCATTAGAAGAAGTTATTGGGTTATATTTCCTTATATTATTCTATTTATGTATAAATAGTTAGATAAACACAACAAATTTCTATACATGGCCTCTCAATTTAATACAAGAATAAAGTTAGAAACTATCTAATTTAATTTTTTTCTTAAATAAATTGTAATTAAATGAGGTTAGAGACCATAATATTTAGAATTTCAAAATCAATGGCATTAAATGTTTTTAAAACATATCGCTTTACTCCCAGTTTTTAGTTAATTTTCTTTTTTGTTCTAAGATTTATGATTAATCAATTTATTTTCTGATATAAAACATCACAGGTGAAAAAACTTTGTAATTGTTAATTTGTTTGGCCCCTCTAATGACAACTTTTTAGTTTCACCACTGTGGAGAAACTACTAATATAGTTTTGGTTGAATGTTCAACTCATAATTTTATACTTGATTAACATGATGTTTGGTGGATGAGAGCTCAAATAACACAAAACCTATTTATATGCATCTATTTAAAGGGAACAATAATAAATCTTTTTAGATTTCTCAATAACTAACTTACTAACACAAGTAATCAATATAGTCATTTATAAAATGTCAATATACTAGAATATACTAATCATATTAAATAGTAACCTTAATATAGTAAAAAAGTAGGATATTTCATGATTTTTGAGATTAAGGATATTTTAGGTACTTTGGGTTGTGTATTTAGTAAAATCTTAGAATGAAAAATTAAATGGGTGGTGTATTAAGTATGGAGTGTGTATTAAGTAATTAGGGGTGTGTATTTAAAACTTCTCAAACAAAAAAAAAGGGCAAGAGAGAGAAAAAAGGTTTGAATTTTCAAGAATCAAATTCATCTGTCTATAATACAAAAGGAAAGGTTTGGTTTTTACTAGGGCTGTCACTCGGTCGGTTCGAATCGGTTATAGGTATTACCAACTTCAAAACCAAAGCTTTCGGTTTCAAAACTGAGCTACCAATTACCAACCAAAATTTTCGGTTTTTAATTATATCTACCAAATTCGGTATTTTGGTTTTCGGTATTACCAACTTTAGAACAACTAATTCTTTATAATATAAATTAGAATGAACAAAACTAGGTTTTTGAATTTTATAGTCATAAACGTTGTATTCATCTACTAATTATAGCTTTCTTTTGTATATATGACATCAAGTTTTAGCAATTTTCACTAAAACTAGGTTATTTAACCATCTTTGACTAGGTTACTTATTAAAATACATGTACTATTAATGTAGTATATGTAGTAATATTCATACTATTATAAAAAAATTTATGTTTATTTCTTAATATACATGTATGTGTATTGAAAACTGTAATATATAAATCTAATATTTAGATAATCGGTAGATTCGGTATTTACCAAAACCAAGCCAACTTTTTCGGTAATTTTCGATTTTGGTTTTATCGGTCTCGGCTACCAAAAAGTCGGTTTATCAAATTAACCTAAAACATCGGTTGGTATTCGGTCGGTTTGGTAATTACCTAACCAAGTGACAGCCCTAATTTTTACCTTAATTACTGGCCTAATAAAGAAGTTAAGAGCAGGATAAAGTGCTGGACAATCTAATTTATGGGTTGTCCTGCCATGTACAAAATCTTTTTGTTTTCTTTCTTTGGTAAATCTTTTCTAATTAAGCCTGAGTTTCGTCAGCATATTCTAGTCTGTTCTGAAGCTGAACAAGAAGAATCCCTCAACGAAAGTCCAACGTTAGAGGTTCTAGGTTTCACTATTGTTTTGTAATGTGACCATCGTATGGAAATCCGACCTAGTGGTCCTAGCTAGCAAGAAAGGAAATCCAAATGGAATCATGAAAAAACAACTACAGCAATAGACTTGCAAGACTCCAAATTTTGCACCTGATATTTTCATGATTTCCATGATTTCCATGTTTGATAACTAGACTTGCATGAATTCCATGTCTGATAACTACACTTTCATGATTTCCATGTTAGATAACTACAGCCCGCTCAAGATCAGATTTATATGGTTATGATTTCCTTTATCCGATAGGAATATGAATCAAGACCAAGCGAATAGGTCGTGCTATACAAGAGTGGGCAGGCAGTTAGGGACAGGACGTGGCTACTTTGCAAGAGTCATCTTCACATTTGTAGACACCCACATCGTAAGTAAAGTAGCCCAATGAAAATTCTTCACAATTGATGTGGTAAACTGATATCAACGATTAGGATTTGGTAGAGGATTATGGAGGAAAATTAGATTCTTTTCATTGGTGGTCTCTTATTTGGAAATGATAAGGTGCGACTGGTTTTCATGATTTCCAATTTCTTTTCTCCGATAGGAATATGAATCTAGGGCAAGCATCGAACAATTTTACTTTACCCCTTAAATATTTCTGGGGCTCACATCATAACAAGAAGCGCAAATTCTATCTTCATATAACTACTAGGGCGTTGAGTTTTTCTAATTGAACCTCCATATTTACTCACCTGATTTTTTATGCGCACACCTCTTATTTACATTTTATAAATTGAAATTTGCTAACTATACCTTTTTCCAAATTCCTAAGAGCATCTTTAGCAATGCTAGCCATTTTTGAGTCAAATTTTAGCTAAAGTAGCTAAAAAGTCATTTTAGCTAAAGTAGCTAAAAAGTCATTTTAGCTAGCCACTTTTGAATTACGTTTGCATCAATGCTCTCTATTTTAGCTAGTTTTGAATTTATATTATTTTTTAAATGAATATTAAATAGTTTAAATGTATTTATAAATTACATAAAATAACTTAAAATGAATGAATTATAGAGAGCCTCATCCCGCTCTCTATATTTAGGAGCTAGATAGCTAAAAGTTATAATAGAGAGCTACTTAGGAGTCTGGTGCAGCTGCTAAAATAGATAAAAAGCTAAACATGCTCTCCAAAATAGCTAAGGAGCCACAATAGAGAGTCTGCTAAAGATGCTCTAACATAACCCTACTCAGATAAGAGAATGTTCTTAAGCATTAAAGATGAGCTTTAAATCTTTAGAGAGTTTCTATTGGGACTTCTTAATCTACTCACTAGACCTCCCTCAATTTTTAATTATTCAATGACATATGTATCCTTATACAAAAAGACTGTTAAAGACAGCAAACTAATAAGGAAAATATTTTTTTTCTCCGCAAAGATTTATAATAATGGAAACACATTTATAGTACTTTAATTATTCATTTCCATTTTAGTTCTCATTTCATATTTCTCATTTTCTTTGTTTATAAAAGCTTTTAAAAAAGAAAAAATCAAGAGAAAATGCATTTAAAATTACTTGGCGAATTATATAAAAATAAAACTATGATACAAATGTTTTTCTCTTGGGCTTGAGGATCATGAAACGGGGGATAGAGAGCCCTCATGTAAACTAACCAAATAAGTTTGTGAAGCGGCATATAAGACAAAAATAAATAATAAAAGAATAGAGCGTGAACAAATTTAATATTGCAACCTATCTAAATTCCAGCATGCAACCGTAAACCATAAAACCTAAGCTTTGAAAATCCATAATTAAGCATGAAATAGTAGGCTTGAAAAAGCCCTAATAAATTTATGTTAATTAGTTACACTATCTTTTTTCAATAATTATCTCTTTTTTTTTTTTTTTGAACAATGTCAAGTTTATTTTGTGGTAAATAAATAATTATGGGAGCACGTACTAACTCATCTTTAATGCTCCCAAAAATTTTCTTTTATGACTAAGGTTAAGTTAGGGATTTGAAAGAGGTTTACTTAGCAAATTTTACTTTTTAAAAAGTAAATAGGAGGTGTAAAGAGATGAGAGGTCAAATGAGCAAATATGGAGGTTCCAATAGAAAAACTCCTAGCTTTAATGTTCTCATAATTGTTTATTTAATTGAGATAGTTAATGAAAAATGGTTAGAGATCGTGTAACTAATTAAAAAAAAATTATTAGAGCCTTTTCAAACCTAATGTTTCATCCTTAATTACGGGCTTTCTAGGCTTGGTTTTCATGTCTTATGATTGCTAGGCGTTTTAGCTATGTTGCAGAATAAAATTTTCTCATTCTCTTGATTTAACCTTTGTCATATATGCCGTTTTGCAAGGTTATTTGGTTTAGTTTACACGAGAGTTTTCTATCCCTCATTTTTTATTTTGTTATATTGATGAGAAAAACTTTTGTCTAAATTTTTTCTCTCTTGTATCATAGTTTCATTCTTGTAGAAATTTGCCAAGCAAATTTGAATGAATTTCTCTTCAATTTGTTTTTTCTTCAAAAGCTATCATGAAAAGAGCCAATGAGAAGTGTGAAATGAGATCTGAAAATGTGTTAGGGTGACATGGGCTCTGTTCCAGACTGCACACCTTGTGTGCGTTGTTTGTCCTAGTGCGGCGGCTAGTTCCTTGCTTTGTCAAATTGTCTCAACCTCCTAGTGGTAGGATGAAACACTAAGTGTCACCATTTTTTTTTCCGGTGGCAACATAGTGGGAAAGCTGATCATATTAGTATATTATGGCTTCGAGTAAGCATGTATTTTCCGGTATGTCACATCACCTTTGTAAAGCGAATGGAGTAGCTAAAAGTGCACTCTTCGCTAATTCGTGCATGTTAGAATATATACTTTTTGGGGTTCAGGTATCATGTCCTCCAGATGTATTCTGCAGTTTCATTAATGATCAAGGCTTACAGCTGTTCTGGGCCTCTTTCAAAAAAATAAATAAATAAATAAAAATAATAATGAGATCTGAAAATGGAAATGAATATTAAAAATAATCTAAATTGGGTTTCTACTATTACAAACCTTTTTTTTTTTAGAGAGAGGGGGGAATGAGATCTGAAAATGGAAATGAATATTAAAAATAATCTAAATTGTGTTTCTATTAGAGTTTTTCTATTGGAACCTCCAAATTTACTCACTTGACCTCTATGCTTTTTACACCTCTTATCAAAATTTCAAATACTAAATTTACTCACTAAACTTCCTCAAATAACCTTACTCATATAACTTGTAAACAAATTATTATCTTTAAAATAAAAAAATTTGTAAACAAATTATTATCTTTAAAATAAAAAATTTAGTCATTTCAATGATTTAATCATTCTATAAATCTTAACTAAATATACATTTCTTAATCAAACTTGTGTTTCAAAAATTAATGTCTAATCAATAAGAAAACGCCATGAACTATTAGTTTAAAAAAAAAAAAATTCTATTTTAGCTGTGCAAAAAAAAATCATTTGTTTTTATTCTAAAAAAAAAAAATCATTCGTTTTTAAATTTTTATTTTTTTTTTCTGTATTTTTTGTACCACATGATTAATTATTTAAATACTTTTTTTTTTTTTTTTTGCAAATATAATGGATTGATTTAGATTTAAGTCATAAATCATATGAGGATTTATTTTGTTTTCCCTCACCAATATGTGTTCAACATATATATCATATATTTTTATGTCACATGATCTTAATCATATTTTTATATAACCACTGCAAGTGGCCTAGTGGTTCTTGCCTAGTTGGGTGTGCTCCCCAACCTAGGTTCGAACCCCGAAGCTGTCAAAGTGGCCAGGCACTGTGCTGCAATGCACAGTTGGAGCATTTCACATGCGCCGAAGGGGTTTTTATCTTGGGTCTAGAAAGCCTTTGGGTTCCCCTTGACAAAGTCAAAAAAAATCATATTTTTATATATATATGAATGCTTTAATGAGTATGTAGTGAAATTGGAAAATGAAAATAGATAAGGAAAATAATAAGGAATACAATCTAATATTATTGAATTGGAAAGTCTACTTAAAATAAATATAATATTTTTTTAGTATAATTATTGTCCTTAATAGTCATTTTATAGTAGGTTATATATGTCATTTAATAATTCATAATAGAGTGAGGTCAAGTGAGCAGATTTGGAGGTCCCAATAGAAACTCTCTTTCTATTATTATAAAGGGAGAATTTTTCGAACAATACCTGAACTAAAGGTCACTGTGAATTAACGTTCCTCACTTTATACTAATTACACTTTGGTACCTGGACTATAAATCTCGACCCACTTTTGGTACATGCCGTTAATAACTCCGTTAACTTTAGGTCATTTTTCATTTTTTAAAGGGTATTTTGGTATTTTCTCTCTCTCTCTCTCCCCCACCAATGCCAAGAAATTTTATTTTCTTTTTTATTTAAAAGAAAAATAGACTTTCCAAAGTTGGATCTACGGTCAAGATCGCACCATTAATTTTTTTTTATTAAAAAAAATTAACTTTCTAAAGGTGAATAGTCAAGTGACAACTTTACCCTTCAAAATATGTGAGGTGGCATGCCAACTAACGGAGTTATTGACGGCGTGTACCAAAAGTGGGTCGGGATTTATAGTCCAGGTACCAAAATGTAATTAGTGTAAAGTGAGAAACGTTAATTCACAGTGACCTTTTTTTTTTTTTTTGAAGAATATCATGTCGATATATTAATAAATCTCAGGCCAGAAAGGACCATTACATATCCTCCCTCTACCATCTCTGGGTAGATAAAGAGTTTGTGGTAGTAGCACAGTGATACATAGATTAGATCCAATCATTTGACGGTTCCACGCTCATAAGAGAGCCTATAAACTATTAACTACTACATAGTAAATAGGCCGAGTAAACTAGACTCGATGACGCTTACTAAAAAACATAGCTCCCTCAACAAATAGGGAATTAATGGAATTAAATAGCAAAAAAACTATGTAAAAGCCTAGTAGCCCAAAATAGCCCCAAAAGGCCCAACTCCAAGCCCAACAAAGACTGGCCTGACATGACCCAGTCCCCATCCCTCACCCAGCAGCAGCACAATACCGGAAACCAGATGTACGCCGCCCGACCACGCCGTACTCGATCGGTGATACTCCGATCAACGTCGCCCCTGCGCCTCCCAAACCACGAGTTGCGCTGAGTTACGTCACCCCAAGCCTCCACGCCCCGCAGCATCCCGAACTCGCCCCACAACGAATCCAATCCACCTAGACCCGCAGTCACCGATCTCATCCCACCATGATCTTGCTTCGCCACAATCCGGCATCCCACGCACATAACCACTGCGCACACAGACTGAGCACCAGAGAACACTACCAAGACAACCATGCCAAGACTAGGAGCACGGAGCCTTCTGGAGAACTTTTCGAGCCAATAGCATCAACACCCCGTCCGGCAGCCAACCGCAAAACATCAGCGAGGCCCGAAGGCCAACACCAACATCCGGGCGCCGCCGGACGAGATCGATTTTGAGAGAGCGGGAGAGCCGACTTTAGGGTTTCTCCTTGAGAGAGAATATCTATCCCCTCGTGTGGTAATTCACAGTGACCTTTAGTTCAGGTACTGTTTAAAAAATTCACCCTATTATAAACATTGAGAGGGAGAGAGAGAGAGAGAGTAATAATCTTCCTAAATAATTTATTGTCTGTAAGTTTTTTTGTATGAAGGCACATGCACATATAAGTAATCTAATAATAAAAAAAATAAGAGAGGTCTAGTAAGAAGATTAGGAGGTTCCAATAGAACATCTCTAGAGGCCAACACATTGATCCATATGTGTTCTTCATACAACAACCAGATGCAAGATTTCTAGAAGCATTCACATACCCAGCAATCAATCTTCCTAACTCGTACAAATGTAGGCTCAGTACTATCATATCTAGCTCTAACTGCCCCAGTGCCAAGTACACCATAGAATAGAAGAAAAGCCTCCGCTATTACTCTTCTTTCGAATTGGTTTATTCAATTCCTTGAACTCCTCATGAAAACTCACCATACAACAACCAACATTCCATAGCACATTGTTGCGTTCAAACCAAGTGGCGCCCAAGGTTATCATAAAGATCTCTGCAAACTCAGTTGGTACAGAGCTCAGAGCATCTTTGGCAATGCTAGCCATTTTTTAGTCAAATTTTAACCAAAGTAACTAAAAAGTTGTGTTGGCTAGCCACTTTAGAAATACGTCTACATCAATTCTCTCTATTTTAGCTTTATTTGAATTTATATTATTTATTGAATAAAGGAAAAATAGTTTAAATGTATTTATAAATTATATAGAATTACTTAAAATGAATGTTTTAAATTAACAAAAATAATAGAGAGCCCAATCTCGCTTTCTATATTTATGAGCAAGATAGCTAAAAATTAAAATTGAGAGTCACTTAGGAATCTAGTGGAACTGCTAAAATTGATAAAAAGTTAAAGATGCTATCTAAAATAACTAATGAGCCAAAATAGAGAGTTTATTAAAGATACTCTTAGGACATAGTGTACACGCTCAAGGATTGAGCTTGCCTGGTGTTCCCTTGCCTTCAATCCCAACAGACTACGAATCCCGGCACACCACACGTCACGTCACAGTTCTTAACTTCTTAAACACAGCTACCATCCTGAAGCTTCATTCTCCTCTTCAAGTTCAATTTTATGGGTGGAACAACTGCTTTCCAGATCAGTTTTTGGGCCCAATTACGATTTTGTCCATGCCGAGTTAGAAACCGTTATGGGTGCAAATCACCATGTTTGTCATATTTATTGCAAGAGAAAACCATATATAACCAATTGCATACGATTATTTCAATCCACTGCTACAATATTAGACTTGTTAAATATTGTGTTGAGGTAAAAGGTTTGTAGAATAGGTGTATGAATTTTCCTTTTTTCTTTTTTCTTTTGTTTCAATAAATAACGAACCCCTATCTTCACAGAATGTACAACCCGTTTCAACACCATGAAACTTTAGATTATGGGAAAATAAAATTAACAAATATAAGTCAGTAATGCTACACATTTTGGTGTATAAACCTATGCTACATTCGCTCTCTAGCATCTACCAGTCCACATCACTGTCTCCTGCACTTCAAGCTTTCTTTTCAGCATTCACTGGACAATTTTTCCAGAGGAACAAGATAGCAGCTGTGTAGCCACAAATGGCCAGATTGCTAATAGGTGCTGACCCACAATTTAAAATCGAGGCTTAGTATTTCGGACAACTCATTATATCAGCCTGTATAGAGAGAGCTGAATATTATAACAAAGACTAATATTTGTTTACCTTAAATTCAAAAATCATCCCGCTCATGTGATAACTTAAATTCATGTGATATTTGTTTACCTTCGATTATGCACCAACAACGGTTCCAAGGAGAGACTTCTCATTTCGGGACTGACCATTAGGTCCCACACCTGGAGGGGCATGAACAACAATTGGAAGAACCCACTCACTTTTGTCTCTTCCCTCTACAAGAAGAGGATGATCGTACCTGGATATCAAAAGATCACAGTTGTCAGAAAATCGAGGATATTAGGAATGATAGCATCATTAGCAATCTGTGATTGACACCCAGTAACCTTTTTTAGGTTTAGGCCACCTAGTAATCTAGAAATAATGTATCAAACTAAAACCCCAAACCAGAACTTATTGTGACAAATAACCTCTTGCACATTATAGTTTGGTTAAGAAGAAGCTTATACACAACGCTATATTTTCATTACCTGGTCCAGTCAACATTCTTCGGAGTGGTAAAAAATTCAAACCGAAGGACCCATTTTATAGATACATGAGGAGTGGAGAAAGACATAGGCCCATCCATAGGAATGGAAAAGAGAAAACTTGTCTGCACCAAATCGGCAACAACCTCGTAATGATCACTCTGAACCTACAAAAGATAACAAGACACATGACACATGGCAGAAAAGTAAAGCATGGAAATGACCTGTAAAAAGCCATCTGCCTCCCATAAAAAATTAATTGAAACATACTATCAATTATTTCATCCTCGCATAAAATCTATACTTTTTCCCTCAAATTACTCAACAGTTTGTTGGCTTTCCCTCATCACTCTGTGCGCAATTAAATAAACTAGGATTAATAAATTGAAGCAATGTAATTTCAAAACGAACATGCCAAGGATTACAACATGTCTCAACAATCATAAATCAAACTACTTTAACTGGCAGAAATTTACAATGAAAGAAGCAGAGAAGTAACAAGGCCGACCACATTACATACTTACCTGTAACCTTCTATAAAATCAGACGGGGACATTACAATGTGAATTGGTGTTGATTTATAGTCAATCCAGTCAAGCTTTTGTAACTTTTTATTATTTATTTATTTACTTATAGAGAAACAGCTTTTATCGATTAAATCATGACAAGCATAATACAACAAGGTGGCCAAGGAGTCCACTAAAAGGAGACAGATAGACTAAAACTGCCAAACCAGCCTAGACAAAGAACCCTACACTGCATGAAAACAACCGAGGGGTTGTTGTATTTAAGGTCTTAGAAGGGTGACAAAGGTGAGGGGAATGGGAGTTGTGGTTAATGAGACTGGGATTGAAGAGAGAAGGGAATAAAGGGTCTGGAATTACACCAGAACGGTCCTTGTAATCGCAGAATCTTTTTTCACAAATTACTAAAGAGATATGTATGAGATAGAACACAAGCAATCTCATTCACCATTTTCAGCAATACATAGTGGCTCTTATATAGAGCTACCGAATGTACCAGAAACAGACCCAACACCCATATTCACGACTTCTAGGAATTCTAATAGTCAAATTATTAAGGACCCGACAGAAATGCCTTAGAAAACTAAAAACATGCATCTTAAATGAAACATCCAGAAGACGTGTGAAAACTCTGTAGAAACTAGAAGACTCTAGCAAATCTAAATGATTATGGCCTCTTCTAATTTTTATTTCTCTATCATTTCATCCATTTTGAAAAGCTCATAAGTCCACATCTGATCTCCATTAACTCTCTCCCACTTGACACTATTAGCCTCTGGCGAATTGAAGCTACCGTACAGCTCATAAAGAGGAGTAAGGCGAATCAACTCTTCTTATCCAGGTACAATCTGAAAAAGGTGATGAGCTGGTAAGGGATAGAGAGGTAGTATTTAACTATTTATAGAAGGTGGATGGGAGGCAATGGTGGTTTTCTGGTAGAGTGGAGAACACAAAGCTTTCTGTATTCTTTGCTCATGGTATCTGTATGGTGTAAGGTCAAATGTAAAGGTTGAACTGATTCCGAGGATTCCAAGGTTTAAAAGAATGTCCAAAGCATACACATTGTTACAGATCCTCTTAGCCACCTTAAGAGGACCCATACTCTTGGCCTGAAGCTCATCATCCTCCTTAGGTGTTGCAAACACATACCTGTTACCTTTGCATATGCCATTTGTCTTTTCCCTCCAGTCCTTCCTAATCACTAGCAACATCTTCTGCAACACATACCTGTTTCGGAATTCTTCTATCATTCAGTTCTACTCAGTTCTGTCTTTAGGTTCTTCAGCCCTAAAGCATCTTCAGGCTGTTCTTGAGTGCCTGATCTTGTCACTAACACTTCTTCAAATAATCATTCAGAAAATTCCCAATTTCCCCATACCAAGCCACACTTCTTATGATATTATCAACACTTCTGCAAATAGTCATTCATAAAATTACCAACCTCCCCATACCAAACCACACTTCTTATGAACTTCACCCTTTTGGGCAACCTACTAGCCTTCAATGAAACATCCAAAATACTTAAGATAAGTTCTTTAGGAAAAATACAACACATCAGCAACTTCTCTACCCTAAAGTTTAAATCTTTTCCAATCAAAACCTTAACCATTATATTCCCCCAGGTCTTGGAACATCAAACTTTAAATCTCATTCTAAGTACCTATTTTCTTGTTGGTCAGACCTAACTCCAAGTACTAGTGCCGAATTGACATGACCCTCTATTGGTTAATCAGTTACCTATTGGATCCTAAACACCCTTAAAGACAACCACACAACACAACCATGCCTTCAACAGACCAAGTAATTCATATTTTTGCTATCAAGAATTCAAGATATGATTTAAGTACAAAGAATCATCTACAGCTCTAGAGAAACTCAGAAAAGTGTTGACGGACTCTCGAAGTCTCCGTTTTCCTAGTACCTAATAAGCACACAAAGACCGACTTGAAAGTCAAGAAAGCACTTGCATATCTTGGAAACTTCTAAAGACCAAGTATGGGAACACCTTAAACAGAAAAGAAAAGAAAAAAGGAAAAAAAAAAAAAACAACCAAGAAAAAGAATACTCTAAATGTTCTGAAAGTAAAACTGTGTCCTATATCTGCAAATAATTCCCATCTAATGAGTAAAAGTCGGCTAATAACTCTAGAACAAAAAGACCCAAATAAAAAACATTGTTTTAAGCAGAGACCAAAGAAAAATAGCCTCGCCTCTTCAGAAACTTTCAGCTTTTTATCATGAGAAAGAAGATTTTATTAAAATTAATACGTCACACAAACGTGACAACCAGAGGATGACATGTCTAGTGAACTAATAACTACAAATAACTATGAAGAAATATATGAACTGTTCTATCCTCCCCCTATAGTCCTATACTACAGACTCCAAAACAAAAACGAGCAACAGTTGGGAGTTTCTTTGAACAGGATCTTAACCCGCAAAGCTTTCCTACCTGCTTCCTATAGCTCTCGAAAATCCTTCAATTTCTATTGATACACTACTCAAAACCCGGCCATCACTCCACACGTTCCATAACATCACCCTTTTCCCTTCTGAAAGCCTTGTGATTTTCTTCAATTACCGTCTGATCACCTGTTCCTTCAACATCCAATTGCAGTAAATTTCTGATAAAGATTTTATGACCTTTGGCATGCGTTTATTACTCCTGAATTACTGATGTACGATGTTTATTATCTTTCATTTTCATATCTATCCTGTGAGTCATACCTATATTCATAGTTTGCTAAGGTTTAACGAACCACCTACTGCATGTACCTGCCATTACTACTGAATTGGGAAAAGGGTTAAGACACCCAATAATTTGTCTTCCCTCCTAACCATTTAATAATTAAACCACTATGTCCTTGCTTAACCGCCTCTTGTTTTGGACTATTTGACAACTGAAATATTTCATTAATCATTCAATTAACAGCTTGAAATAAAAATGTCCTACCTTCGTAATTGTAGGGGAATTCTTCCGAGAAGGATGGACATATCGCCGACTAATAGTTTCTGAAGTCTCCAATGTTATAGAAACCTGAAAAAGAGTAGCAATGACTGCATAAATTCATGAATCACTGTAAATGATATCTCAATTACTTATGATATCACTACCTCAAGGCATCTTCTAGCTCCTTCTTCATGAAAGAAAGTAAGAGTTCCACCAATCTGTTTCCAAGGAAAGTTGTTAAATATTCAAAACCGAAACAACAAGAGAGGAATATATGATGCAAGACAGGCGGAAGACACTATAAGAAAATGACATTACCATATCACTGAAGTAATAATTAGAATCAGAATTTTTTGGGGAAAATCTAAGCAGAACTTTGTCGTCCAGCCGGATGTTGTAAGACCTCCCTCGAATAAAGCCTTCTGCTGTAGAAAATATTTGTAGAAAGTAAGTTTTCCCGGACTTAGTACACAAAAACTACAGAACTGAAGATGTATAACAGTATAAGTATGAAATTTGATATACATGCTAAGGTTTCAGCAGCACCAGCTGCTGGTGAAGTAGATGCTCTTGCTTCATCTTCTAAAGGAAGGGACTTTGTACGTTTCTGCTGCTTGCTTGGAGAGCCTAAGGCAGAGGAATTCTTGGGCGACTGGACATCTGCTTAAAAAAAAAGTAATTTGTCACTTAGAACAGCTACTCCTCTGACTTTAAATAAAGAGAAATACAAGATTCTTAATGATCAATGGATATGGTCAAGAAATTGCAACTATAATTGAATGCAATGACAGAACAGAAACGTATCACAGGAACTCAACCGCACGGCCATAAACACAAAGAAACCATTCTGGAAACAAGAAGTTCAATACATAAAGCTACTTGAAAACTTTGCTTGGTCACATAACTCACCAGCACCAGTATCATACATGACTTCAGCGACGGAGAGCAGTGGAAGTGCCAGATTTGAAGATAGACTTGTGCGTTCTCCTTCATGATATGTATCCTTATTTGAAGACCTTGCTGATTGCAATGATAATGAACTTCCAAAGGTTCTATTCATATGTTCTTTCATAGGATTGTAAGACGAAACGGATGAGATCTCATCCCTTGAGCTTTCATAGCCATCCTCAATCCCATCATATATATCATTTGCTCTCACCTGTCAGAGAAATTAGTTTTGCATTATCAAAGATAAGTTGATGGGGGAAAAGCATAATTTTGAAACTCCTACAGACAAGCATATTACTTACTCAAGAACGCTAAGGATTATGCATTTCCTGGGAAAGGTGGAAACACAGTTCCTAGTAAGACAGAAAAAAGGAATAAAAGCCTACCCATTCAGAGTCACCATCCATCTCTTTCCAGTACATATCGATTTGCATGGTTGCCGAAGGAACAATACCTGAAAACATAATTGACAAATACATCTCAAAATATTTTAACATATCTGGAATAAAAATGAACAAAAATAATTCACAAATTATCAACATGAATAAACTGCAAAGTCTGCTGATTTTATAATAGGTTACATCAAACTACTTTAAAAAAAAAAAAAAAAAAAAAAAAAAGACAAAAGTATATATCCCCATCCACTCCATACTGTTCTCATGCCCACCTCTCTTCCACCATAAAATTTATGATAACAAAAACGATGACACAGCATTTTTGAGCAAAAGTATAAAGAGATTAACAGCCAAAAAAAAAAAAGTAAGAGCATCTAAAGCACCTTAATCTAAAATTGAATAAAAACAAATATAATTTACCTTTGTTATATATACAAAAGATCTATTTGTGGATATACACTTTATACAACTAATAATAGAAGTGTAAGCAAGCATTAAGGATAGCAAAACCCAGAACTTTCTCTTATATCACTCTATTCCTAAACTTAGCTTTGACTTTTACATTCAAACTCAGAAAGGAAAAGATCGGCCAACTGAAGGACGAACAACATGTATAGTAGACACTAATCCCTTGGGTGGGTATAAAAATTATCAGCTACTAAACAATATCGTTGATAGGACTGATCTAAAGGCTTCTCCATTCATTAGTCTTGCATTTTAAGTAAACATCTGTTCAAAAATAAATTCATTCTTCATTTGTAAAGTGTATATTCTAAAGGAAAAAATGTAAAAAGGTCACTAGACATCTGTGTGTGCAGGCATCTGTTTGCACCTATATATGCACAAGGCTTTTATTTTTTTATCTTTTACAGAAACAAATTATTGATCAATCAGCAAAGTTATACAATATAAGTGGACAAGAAGTCCAAAAGCAACAAGGAAAAAAACACCAAAGACTAGACAGAACAACACTACAAACTCTTAATTGAAGGAGATAAAACTCCCAAAGGAAGTGAGCCTCAACTATTTTTTCTTCAGTCAATCATAAATAAAGATGTCCTGTAATCTCTAAATTCCACTGAAACAGAAGCTCATAAAGCTGCCAGGTATTTCACTCTAAGCCAAAGTTCCTCTACTTGCACCTCTGTTATCTTCAAAAATCCTTCCATCTCTTTCCATCCAAAGCACCCAAATGACAGCTAGCACGCTACAACCCCATAGAACCTTAGCCTTTTGGCATTAATGATATTAAATTATCAAGTCAAAGTTACATAAATTTCAACCTGTTTTTGTGCTCAAACTTGCAATCTGGAACTTTTAAATAAATTATTCTTGAGTCGATAATATAAGCCATATATAGGCAACATCAAATCTATAAGCCTAAACAACTCCTATTTTACAACTACCAAGTATTAATTCAGGTGACAGGAAAAGAAACACTCAAAACTTATCACTAAGCAATAAAGGGAAACATCAAATCTATGTGCTAGACCTAAGCTGGTTTCTTGAAAATGTAACAAGCATAGAAATTACGTGACTGAGAATATGTAATATACTAGGTATGTTTGGAAATTCCATGTACATGAGCTCTTCGAGGGCGTGTTTGTTGCCCAACAGAAGCAGTTGAAGAATCGGTTAAAATCTGAAAAAGGAACGGTCACTATTTTGTAAAAATGATTATTCCCCATCAGTAGGTAGACAACTCCAATTTCTGACAATAGCTCCATTTAAAGAAATGATGTATCTAGGGGTTCCATAGGGCTCTAAGATAGCAAATAGGCCTTTAATGGGTGGTTTGTTTTGATCCTAAGATGCAAAGATACCCAATCCTACTACATCCTTCTAGTTTGATGTATGAGATATTCAATTTGGTCATCTCCTAAACAATGCTGTTAAATTTAGGTTAAACATTCTATAAAGTTAAGACTATACTACTAAACTATATGTGAATGGTCCTTCTAGTTTCATGAGAACGAGCAAATGAAAAATTTACTCTATTATCAAGTCATATGATACATGTGAACGGGTCCCTATAGTTTTTTGTTCAGCCAGATGCTATATGTGAACGGTGTTTCAGGGATAAACCTTACGACAATTAAATCATCAGGCTGACATTACAAACTCCACAGAAAATAATGAACTTAAAGAGTCATATTTTGAGACAACCGTTGACTATACACATTTACAAGTCCTAGGTAAAACTTAAAAAAATTAAATTAAATTAAGCTAAAAAGATTGAATACTGACCATCACTTTGACCCTCTTCTGTTCCCAAGCCACTGGTCTTCTGAGTGACCCATACTTGTAATGGAGTACGAGCTTCCTGAATGATTAAAGTTCATGAGGCTCAAAAATCTAAAATGAGAATATAGCACATCAATAAGAAAAAGAGCTAACATATAAGTTAGCACAAGTGTCTTTCAACCAACACATTTCTAAGCAGGTGATTTTTGAGTGAAGTCCATTCTTATTATTGACTACTGCACAGTAACATCAGAATGATTGGCAGCCCATTTGTTACTAATTAATGTGAAATACAGGTAAACTATCCTACATCGTATGGAGAAGATATAATCGACATCAAAGCAGAGCATAAATCTATCACAGATGACACAAATCCATCAGAAAAAAAAAAAAAAAAAAAAAAAAAAAAAAAGTCAAAAAGACCAACCATTTCTGGAAAATCTTTAACTGATTCTCCACGAGAGTGGGCATTCTCCAGTATCAGCCATTGTCCAGACATTGTACTCCGAACATAGTACATATAGCGAATGGTAGCACCTTTGTAAGATGGCGGTATAATGCTTGGCAACACTGACCGCACCACGTCTGCAAAACATAGACAATATTTATTACAATACCAAATTTATAGTTAAACATTTCCATCCTAAATCTCTTTTCTTTCGATAAGCAAGCTACAAACTCCATGTACCAACCTCCCTTGAAATTAAAAGGCAAACATGCAGCTGAATTGGTTCCTATAATGTTATGATCAACAGATCAGGCTCATGTTACCACTTCTTCAACAACAACAAAGCACAAAGATATAACCAGTTTAGAAGATGAATCTGGTTCGTTAATCTGCCTCCATACTGTAGCTCACTCATTCTAATTAAAGACTCATTCGAGATTGATCTTATCCCCATGAACATCCTAACACTTACAAATCAAAGCAATTTTGATAAAAAGCATCTAAAATTTACACATTGAAAATGCTTCAAAATCACAAACAATACTCACATGATTTTGTGGCCCCTGGCGAAACGATTTGATTGGTAACCAGCGCCGGCGTCGAGGCTTCCATGAACACATATTCACCTAAACGTCTCATGTAACAAAAAACAGCTCAAATAAATTCCATAACACATTGAACCAGAAAACCAAATTATCCCTAACACATTTCAATTTCGGGCTTTACCTCTTCTCTGTTTGGATCCAGGCACAGGCTTCTGCGTGGCGAACCACTGCGAATCGAGCTTCTCAATCCCTTTAATCTCAAACCCCAGGCGCTCGATCAGCAGAGAATACGCCATGTCGTCATTGTTGCTAGGGTTGGAAATCTCAATGGTGATGACGATTTGATCGCCGGGCCCGTAGACTTCCCTGTCGGTTTGGACCTTGAGAGTAGGGAGGAGCTCGGTAGCTACAGTCGTGGTGGTGGAAGCGAGGCCTCCAAAAATGGCGGATAATCTACGCGGCAACATTTGGCTTCTTCGGTTTTTGACTCCAATTGCTTTTGGTGCTGGTTAGATCTTTGATGTGAGAAGCGAAAGCTCAGAAGCGAAAGCTCCTCATGGCTCAGAGTCTGAGTGAGTGGAGGTTATAGTGCGGATCGCGGTGAACGACGACGTTTCGGTAGCTCCATTGGTCTTGGTAGTCTTGGTGGTCTTCTTCTTGTTCGTCGTGTTTGCAGCACACGCGAGACCAGAGGAGATGGGGGACTCTGTTTTTCGCTTTCGGGGAATTTTTCAGTTTGGTAGATGCGAGCAGTCTATTTGAGTTTCTTTTTCTTTTTTCTTTTTTTTTTTTTGAATTGAGATTTGGAACCAAACCTAGTTGGGAGGCTTAGACTTACGAACCAGAACCCGGTACAGTAACAACAGAATTCACGTAGAGCACATCTCGAATAATAACATATCGCTCATCTAATCATACATGGTGATGGTCTACATAGCTAACAGATCACTCATCTATCCATACATTGTCTGCATAGCTAAAGCTAGCAAAGTGTGCCAAACGATTAGCCACACTTTGCTGTTTTTTTTTTTTTTGCCATGCCAGATAGAACCGGTACGTGATTTTTTTTTATTATTATTATTAAGGGGCCGTGACCACTTACCCGATTTTAGGCTAAAAATTGCCACTTACTCCAGTAAGAGTTTTTTAACCTCATTTACCCAAATCAACAGTGTTTGACAGTATTACCCTCGTTTTACTTAATAAATTCCATTCATCTCTCTCTCTCAGACTCACTCTCTCAACTGGATCTCGCCGGCCCTCCCACCTACGTTTCCTTCTCCCACCGCCGATCAGGTCCTCTCAATCTTCTTCTTCTTCTGCACCTGCCACCGTGTTAGGGGCCGCACTTGTAATGCCGCAAGCAACCTTGTCCAGGGTCATTAGTTAAGCCTTTGGTTGGTTTGCTTGCGTGCTAGGGTTGTTTTGGTAATTTACAAATTATGTAATTTATTTTATTTAGCAATTAGTCTCCTCGGCCTTTTTCATGTTTCCTCCTGCCAAGTTCATGTAAGGCCGATATGCTCTATAGGGAGGGGTTCCTAGTCGGCATAGTTTGGACTACGGAACTAGTATAGGTAAGCACATGTACTTTTGCCTCCCTTACCGTCTTACCATCAATAAAAGAGGAATCATTCAATCATCTGTGCCCCGTGAGATTGCTCTTTGATCTTTCCTTTCGATTATTCATTGTTCTTCGTGGTTGCCCCAACATTCATATAATTGTGTTCTTGCTTGTCACTAGCACTATTTTAATATCGTGTGGCTTTCATTGTTCCTTGCAAGGTACTCACTTGGCTGACTTGCTTGCTAGCAAGTGCCGCACGGTCCGCTTTGCGCATTGCAAAGTTCGGCCCGTGACAGTTGGTATCAGAGCCAACTCGGCTCAAGAAGCTCACTACGATGTCGGGGAAGATGACAAACCAACAAAGATTCGATTGGTATGACCAACAACTCGGAGAACTTGCGGGAGTGCCGGATAGGTTGATTGATATCACAAATGTGTTGGACCGCGTCGACCTAGATGAGTTGGAGGCGCGGATGATAGAGGTGGAGAGCCTGAAGGACCGAGTTGTGGCCCTTGAAAATTGGAAAGCTCGAGGTAGCGGAAGGGAGAGAAATGAGGAAGAAGCTCCTGTTCCGAACGAGCAAATGGGGGCGATGAGTGATGCCCTTGACACACTCCAGGTGGCCGTGGACAATATGGCAGAAGATGTCCGAGTCACCATTGATGCTTTTAGAAACGAGCTGGTGGAGATGAATACCAAGCTCAACCTAACCATCCGTGCGATGGGAAACCAACCTGTGACGGACTACAGGAAGGTAAAGATACCGGAACCTCAAGCTTTTGGAGGGGCGCGAGATGCCAAGGAGCTTGAGAATTACTTATTTGATATGGAGCAATACTTCCGAGCAGTGAAGCCAGACTCGGAAGAGGTGAAGGTGAACATGGCGACAATGTATTTGTCAGGAGATGCTAAACTATGGTGGAGGACCAAGTACAATGACATACAAAGAGGGGTATGCACCATTGACACCTGGGAGGATCTTAAGAAGGAGCTCAAAGCTCAATTCTTCCCCGAGAATGTAGAGTACATTGCTAGAAGGCAGCTAAGGGAGCTCAAGCACACCAACAACATCCAAGACTTTGTAAACAAGTTCTCGGTGCTCATGCTTGACATCCCGGACATGTCAGAGAAGGATCGGCTGTTTTATTTCCTGGAAGGCTTAAAGCCATGGGCGAGGACCGAACTTCAGCGGCAGAGAGTCCAAGATTTGGCCTCCGCACAGGCTGCTGCTGAAAGGTTGACGGACTACACATTCGAAGAGAACTCTACTAAGAAGACTCAGCCGTTTTCGAATGTGAATGTCAACAGAAATGTAAGGCCTGGACCGAGTAGAAGTGGGGGAGCGGAGTCCAAGTTTTCCAACTCAGGAGGAGGGGACAGGAGAGTAGTGAATACGAGGGACACGGCAACGTCCAAGCCTGTTGCCTCGACAGGGGTCTTCACCCCTCGACCCTTTAATCCCTCAGGCTATGCTCCAAAGCCACTAGCATGCTTCTTTTGCAGAGGACCGCATAGAGTGAATGAGTGCCCTCATAAGACCGCCCTCTCTGCCCTACAGGCTCATATTCACTCGAAAGAAATGGAAGATCAGCAAGAGCCAGAGGAGGAACCTGGTCACATGGGAGCTCTAAGATTCTTGGGTGCGGTAAAGAAGCGACCACAATCACCTAAGAAGTCCCAGGCGAAAGGCTTGATGTTCATAGATGGTAGTATTAATGGAAAGGTAGCCAAGAGCGTGATGGTTGACACAGGGGCCACTCACAACTTTGTGTCAGAACCTGAAGCACGGAGGTTGGGGCTGAAGTTGGAGAAGGATGTTGGCCGCATGAAAGCTGTGAACTCTAAGGCCTCACCTACAACTGGACTATCTCGAGGGGTATCACTCAAGTTGGGTCACTGGCAAGGGAAGACTGACCTCGTAGTTGTCCAGATGGACGACTTTGATGTCATATTGGGGATGGAGTTCTTGTTGGCGAACAAAGCTATTCCCATTCCTAGTGCCCAACACTTACTTATTATGGGAGAAAGGCCGTGTGTGGTTCCGGCAAGAATCGAGCAACCAAGTGAACCCCGTCTCTTGTCCGCCCTCCAGTTCAAGAAAGGCGTGAAGCGTCATGAGCCTACCTATGTAGCAGTTCCTTTGATAAAGGATGAGACTAAAGGAGAAGTGATTCCGAAGGAGATTGAAGGGGTATTGGAGAGCTTTGTAGATGTGATGCCTCCTGAACTTCCCAAAGAATTGCCTCCAAGGAGGAGTGTGGACCATGAGATCGAACTGCTTCCGGGGGCCAAACAACCTGCAAAGGCACCTTACAGAATGGCGCCCCCAGAACTGGCGGAACTTCGAAAGCAGCTCGAAGACCTGCTCAAGGCGGGATTCATTAGGCCATCTAAAGCCCCCTTTGGTGCACCTGTGCTGTTTCAAAGGAAGCACGATGGAAGTTGGAGACTGTGTGTGGACTATCGGGCTCTCAACAAAGTCACGGTGCGCAACAAGTACCCGATCCCTCTGATTGCAGATCTGTTTGACCAACTCAGTGGTGCCAAATATTTCACAAAGCTAGACCTCCGCTCGGGGTACTATCAAGTTCGCATTGCAGAAGGAGATGAACCTAAGACAACGTGCGTCACCCGTTATGGCGCCTTTGAGTTCCTGGTGATGCCGTTCGGGTTGACCAATGCGCCAGCCACATTCTGCACTTTGATGAACCAAGTCTTCCACGAGTACTTAGATAAGTTCGTGGTAGTGTACCTGGATGACATAGTGGTGTACAGCTCTACCCTAGAAGAACACGTAGAGCACTTGAAGTTGGTGTTCCAACGGTTGCGGGACAACCAGTTGTATGTCAAGCGCGAAAAGTGCTCCTTCGCGCAAGTGACCATCAAGTTTTTAGGTCACATTATTGAAAGGGGTCAAATCAGGATGGATATGGAGAAAGTAGAAGCCATAAAGGAGTGGAGAAACCCCAAGAATGTGAAAGAGCTACGTTCTTTTCTTGGGCTGGCCAATTACTACAGACGTTTCATTGAGAATTACTCAAAGAAGACGACCCCCTTAACTGAACTCTTGAAGAAAGGAGTGACATGGGACTGGAGTAGTAATTGTGAGAAGGCCTTTCAAGATTTGAAGAAGGCCGTGATGGAAGATCCGGTCCTTGCCTTACCCGACCTGAACCAGCCATTTGAAGTCCAGACAGATGCTTCTGACTTCGCCTTAGGAGGAGTCCTGCTGCAACAAGGGCACCCTGTTGCGTAGGAAAGTCATAAACTCTCGGAAGCTGAGAGGAGGTACGCGGCTCAAGAGAAGGAGTTGCTAGCCGTAATTCACTGTTTGAGGACGTGGCGACACTATTTGCTGGGGTCAAAGTTCCTTGTGAAGACAGACAATTCAGCCGTCAGCCACTTCCTGACCCAGCCGAAGTTAACTCCAAAGCAAGCTCGATGGCAAGAGTTTCTCGCTGAGTTCGACTTCCATTTCGAACACAAGGCTGGGCACACAAACCAAGTTGCTGATGCTCTAAGTCGCAAGGCTGACCTTGCCACCCTCAAGGTGTTGGCCACTTTGTCGAGCAGCATCATTGCCACAGACATCAAGCAACGTATCAAGGAGAGTCTGGAGAAGGATTCCGTGGCGCAATCCCTCATGAAAATGGTGAAGGAAGGGAAGAGCCGTCGGTTTTGGATGGAGGATGGCATATTGATGGCCAAAGGAGGACGAGTGTTTGTTCCGCGAGCTGACGGACTGCAAAGAATGCTTATGAGGGAGTGTCACGACACCCTGTGGGCAGGTCACCCTGGATGGCAGAGGACCCATGCACTCCTCAAGCAGGGGTACTACTGGCCCCAGATGCGAGACGATGTCACGGAATACACCAAGACTTGCCTGACATGCCAACAAGACAAGATTGAGCGCCAAAAGACTCCAGGGCTGTTGGAACCACTGTCTATTCCTACTCGCCCGTGGGAGAGTGTCTCCCTTGACTTTATTACTAACCTCCCGAAGGTGGGAGACTTATCAGGCATCCTGGTTGTGGTTGACAGGTTTTCAAAGTATGCCACCTTTGTGCCAACCCCAAAGTACTGTTCGGCGGAAGACACAGCAAGCCTCTTCTTCAAGCATGTTGTAAAGTATTGGGGTGTGCCTCAGAACATAGTCAGCGATCGAGACACTAGGTTCACGGGAACATTCTGGACCGAGCTATTCAAGTTGCTCGGGTCTGAGCTCAACATATCTTCAAGTTATCACCCACAGACTGATGGGCAAACAGAAAGGTTCAACGGGATGTTGGAGGAGTACTTGCGCCATTTCGTTCATGCCAACCAACAGAATTGGGCGCAATTGCTCGATGTTGCACAATTTTGTTTCAACTCGAAGAAGAGCTCATCCACCAACAAGAGTGCTTTTGAAATTGTCACTGGCCAACAGCCTCTCTTGCCGCATACGGTGCAAGAAGTCTACAAAGGGGCGAATCCGCGTGCTTTCAACTTCACAAAAGAGTGGAAGACTAATGCCGAGATCGCTCAAGCCTATCTAGAGAAAGCGGCGGGGAGAATGAAGAAGTGGGCGGATCAAGGCCGCAAGCCCAGGGAGTTTCAGGCAGGGGACATGGTCCTTGTCAAGCTGCTTCCGGAACAACTCAGGTTCCTGCGCTCCAGAGACAAACGACTATTCAGGAAGTATGAAGGACCGCTCCCCATCATTGCTAAAGTGGGGAAGTGCTCCTACAAAGTCGATATTCCCGCCTGGATGAGAGTTCACCCCGTCTTCCATGTCAGCAACCTCAAGCCGCACCAGCCAGACTGTGAAGATCAAGCACGCAACCAGCCTGTTCGGGAGCACGTCGACATCAGACCACCAAAGCCGAAAGAAGTGGAGGAGATCCTAGCAGAGAGAGTGATCCGAGTGTCAAGGCGCCCATGCCAGCAGTTCCTGGTCAAGTGGAAGGGTCTGGGAGATGAAGAAACCAGTTGGGAGAATGCTGACGTCCTGAAGAAGAAGTTCCAGCAGAAGATTGAAGACTTCAAGATCAAGGCAGTCGTCGAGAGCGCCGACAGCTTAAGTGGGGGAGGATGTTAGGGGCCGCACTTGTAATGCCGCAAGCAACCTTGTCCAGGGTCATTAGTTAAGCCTTTGGTTGGTTTGCTTGCGTGCTAGGGTTGTTTTGGTAATTTACAAATTATGTAATTTATTTTATTTAGCAATTAGTCTCCTCGGCCTTTTTCATGTTTCCTCCTGCCAAGTTCATGTAAGGCCGATATGCTCTATAGGGAGGGGTTCCTAGTCGGCATAGTTTGGACTACGGAACTAGTATAGGTAAGCACATGTACTTTTGCCTCCCTTACCGTCTTACCATCAATAAAAGAGGAATCATTCAATCATCTGTGCCCCGTGAGATTGCTCTTTGATCTTTCCTTTCGATTATTCATTGTTCTTCGTGGTTGCCCCAACATTCATATAATTGTGTTCTTGCTTGTCACTAGCACTATTTTAATATCGTGTGGCTTTCATTGTTCCTTGCAAGGTACTCACTTGGCTGACTTGCTTGCTAGCAAGTGCCGCACGGTCCGCTTTGCGCATTGCAAAGTTCGGCCCGTGACACACCGCAATGTCGACCAAGCCCTCCACCTCCTCTACCACCTCCGCCTCTGTGGCTACCGCCCCGACCCGCTCAACCTCAGCAACGTCATCCACGCTCTCTGCGACTGCAACTGCCTCGAAGAATCCCACGACCGATTTGCCCACTCCTTGACTCAGATCTGCAACTCAGGACATCAGCGAATCAGACCGCTGCAATCCCTTCCTCTGACGCTGCTCGTCTCTCATCCTTTGATAAATTCCATTTCTCTTTCTTTCTCTCAAAGATCGGAGTCCAGCCATGTCCGACGAGGAGCACCATTTCGAGCCCAGCCATTTCCTTTTAATTTTGTTACGAATTGGATAGTGAAGAGAGAAGAGGAGCAGGAGGAAGAAGAAGAAGAAGGCATAGGGTGCATGACGTGGAGAAGACGAAGGCGATCCGGCCAGAATCGTTCCGGAATCGGGCTGGAGGAGCGTGGGTGGCCGGAGATTTTTTTTTTTTCTTTTTTCCTGATTTCGATGGTTTTTTTTTTTTTCCTGATTTCGATGGTTTTTTTTTGTTTCTGATTCGATGGGTAGAGCTCCGAGAATGGGGGAGGAAAAAATATGCACAACTGAACATATTGGTTTCATTGATCAATTGTGTCTATATTGTATTCATTTTGGTTTTTGAGAGTTTACGAAATTCACTTGAGGGCAATAATATGATTATTAGAGGGTAATAATATGAGCATTGGGGGCAATAATATGTTTATTAGGAGACAATAATATGATTACTGGGGGACAATACTCATATTACTGGGGGGCAATAATATGCATATAAATTGATCAATTGTGTCTGTAGGGTATTAATTTTGGTTTTGGGAGTTTATACAATTCACTGGACGACAATAATATGATTATTGGAGGCAATAATATGATTATTGGAAAGCAATAATATGAGTATTAGGGGGCAATAATATGATTACTGGGGGCAATAATATAGTTACTGGGCATTATTAGGGGGCAATAAATTCAGACGCCGGAATCCGGTCACCAGTCCGGTAGCCGGATTCGAGATTTCGGCGACCAGTTGCCGGATTCCAGGTGATCGGTTGCCTGAATCCGGTCACCGGTCGCCGGAGTCCGGTCACCGGAGTCCGCGGCTACCACTGGTCACCGGAGCTTAGCAAGGTGGAGGATGACTTCTCTCTCTAAGTGAGAAAGAAGGAGAGGGCAAAAAAGTCCCAAAAATAAATAAAAAGAATAAAAAAAGAATTAATTGGGTAAAGGGGAAATAATCCCTTAGAGTGTTTTGGGTAAATGGAGTTTTTAAACTCTTCGTTGTGCAAATGGGCAATTTTTAAGCTGAAATTGGGTAAATGATCATTTCCCCTATTATTAATTCGTATTTTCTTGCAAGTTTCTTTTTTTTTTTTTTTTTTTTTTTAATTTAAGGGAAGCCTGGGAAGGAGTGAAGGACGACAATTTATATCAAATAATAGTAATACTGTGGAAACCTTTATCTCTGCTGCAGAGGAGGTTTAAAGCAGAGAGAGATGAGTTGCATAGCTCCTCCCTCATGTGGTTCGCTAAGACCCACCCAGCTTTCGTGGGCATCTTCTTTTCCGAAGCCTCCCATCTCCTTCAATTGCACCACAACCTCTCCCAATCTCATTCACACACCCAACAAGGTAATTTTCCATTGCTTCACTCTTTATTTCAGTTTGCGTGGCATGAATCCCAACATTTACCAGGAGACAAATGTTGAAGATTGTTGATGGGCCTTGATTCTGTGGCTGAGTTTGAATTTTCTATAGCAGGAACCGGAGTTTGTGACTTTAGTTAACAATGGTATTGACAAATTGTTGAAATGGTCTGACCCATATCGATTTCTGTGTAGTATAGAACATAGTTCTTTTCCTTTTAATAGATTGGTATGGGGTATCTGTTAATATAATGGTCACGGCTGCATGTTTCCATTAGTGTAGCTAAGGTGTTTGATGAAATCACCAAGTTTTGAACTGGTGTGTTAAGTTTGTTCTTTAGTATAATGGATTTGAAAGTGGGAGATGTGAAGTGGTTCAACTTGGCTAGGATAGCAGTTAGCAAGTGAAGGTTTCCATTTAGGAGGTATAATTCTCAAGGGTGACTGGTGTCCAAATGTTTCATATGCTCATTATGTTACAAAGACATTAACTTTTCGAAACCTGTTTGAGTTTGGTAGCTGATCGGAAGTCGTTGCTATTTGGTTTATGAACCTCGGAGCACTGTTTATTATGACATGTTGAGTTGCCGCTCTCTAGTAGAAACGTAGCAGACACTGTTGAAGTGAATTCTATGGAATTTATGTGTTAGAGAGGGCGCTTTTGAATTTTTGATTAGGATGATATGCTTTAGTACTTTATGAAAAACTGATTAGATTTTACTACACAAATACATCCATAATCGCCTTTGTTGCCCACAGTTGTGAACAGCTTCATTCTTGAGCATCATTTTTTTACTAAATGCTCCAATCTGTGATCAATTGTGTAAAAAGTAGAAGGCTTTAGTTAGATTATAGTGGGACTACTTCATGGGAATAATCATGTTGATTCATTGAGTTAATTGTTTGCCCCTGTTAACATCTAACCTCAGAAAGAGAGGATCTCAAATTTCTCATGCTTGTAAATGCAGGTTTCCTTCGTTCGAGCTGCATGGACCCGGAGATCTCGAGGCGAGGCTGCAAAAAGACCTAATAAGAAATCATGGGGTCAACGGACAGATATGTTCCTAAGGCCATTTTTACTGGATGTTTTCTTTTCAAAACGATTTATCCATGCCAAAGTGATGCACCGTGGTACCAGCAAAGTAATATCTGTGGCAAGCACAAATGCCAAGGATTTGAGATTTACATTGCTGTCGCTTACTGATGACAATGCTTGTCGAGTTATAGGAAACCTGATTGCAGAGAGGTCCAAGGATGCTGATGTATTTGCGATGTCTTTTGAGCCCAAAAAGAATGAGAAGATTGAGGGTAAGCTGGGACTTGTTCTTGATACCATTAAAGAGAACGGTATCATTTTTGTTTAGGACATGTCTGCCAGTTTTAGGTCATATTTGTATTAAATCTCTCCCTATCTCTTCTGTATGTATATGTGTGTTCGCACGAGATTGATTTTCTGAGATTAAAGAGCTGTAGCAGTCGTATTCTCTTTTCTCCCTTTTCGGTAAGGCTGGCTTGGCTCACAGCCTTAGCTGACGCTTAAGTGCAAAGTAAATGGAAGGAACTCATAGACATTTCAAATGTGGCTAGCTGAAAACACACAATATGTTGCAGTTTTTTTCAACAGCTTATACCTCTGCCATTGGTGTGCATCCAACCTACTTAAATTTTATGGAAAAACATAAAGGACATAAACTTAGTGGTGCATTCGAAGCAGCTATTGCAAGAATGGTTTCTGATATAATACAAGTTAAATGGGCAGCTCTCTGCTCATATTCTTCCTCTGATATAAATCACATACATCATGACAGTTGCAAAAATTCAAAACCACATGAATATAATTTAGAAGAAAAATGACTTGAGATTCTGCCTCACAACTAACATAAAAGACTACAATAAAGATGAGCAATAAGAGTAGGATAACATACATGATGATAAGTTGAGATGCATTTTCAGTAAACTTCTGAAAATGGCACTCTTTCTAGAGAAACCTACCGTTAGAGAATCATTCATCTATCAACGACCATATATTAAATGGGGTAAAAGAAAAATTATAGAAATAAGAGGTCCAGCTGCAATAAATCATGTTTAATTCTCTCGAGTAGCTTGTTAGCCCAGCCTCAGACATGTTGCTTCAGGGTATAGCCAAAAACAATTCCAGCAACAAAGCAATTTGCACCGAACTTTGGACATGTCTACAGTGATACCACTCAGCAAGTAGACATGAAATATTGCCAGTTCAGTCCAACTATTTAAGTTAATCCATCATTTGATATGCTTGTTTGTAAATATGTCTTGTATTCAAAATATACACTTATTCATGAATGACATAAGCAATTTTTAAACACAAGCAGAAAGACTTGGGAAATCTGTTGCCACATTAGTCGATAACACAAAACTCACAACCAATTTTGAAAACAACAGTTAAAGAACCATAATTATTTGTGGCAAGTGTAATCAATATTTTCAATACAATTCATAAATCCAAGCACTTCACAAAGACAATTTCACACCAAAGCAACCCGATTGACACATACAATCAGAAATTGTAAACTTGAAAACGGCAGACAACAACAGGGTTTATCATATGCAGTGGGTACCTGACAAGTCCGCGAACGACACTGGTTTTTCCTGTTTTCACCATTAGAAACTGTTACAAGCCTTGATTAGGCATGGATAGAAGGCTCACTCCCATTCAAGGGAAATTGGCTCAGGTGGAAGACTCATCAACCAACATGTGAAATCATTATGCTGGGCCCTGATTTCAACAGCAAGAAATCTTTCACTTCCATAAATTCTCTTCCTCTATTTGGTTTTAGCTGGCCAATATTGCTCAAATACTTCTGCCTCTTGGTTTGAACACCAAGAGGCAAAGTACAAATGCACATGCTTGCTGTTCCTGCGTTGATTTGATTCCCATGCAACAGGCTAGGCATTTTCCTGGCTATCTACTCGCCGATGATGGCATATAACACCCTCGCTTTTGGGTCATTATGACTACAACTTGTGGTACGTCAGCAATAGCCAATATACACTACATCAATCTTGGGTCATTATCATTCAAACAACGTCCCCTCATTCGCAAAGACACAAACAATCTGGATCTCTAATGAAGGTCTTCCAGAAAAGCTACTATAAGGCTCGCTGAAATCCTGAAGCAATTGTTTCTCGAATCAGTATTTTGCAACCTGATTCCTACTGAAAAGTTGTGGTATAATCATTGTGGAATAAATTACAATTAAACAACTAACTATGTGACGTTCAGACATTCAAAACTTAATGACTGAAATATTAAGTTTCAGTCATAAACCCTATAATTTAGAAATCTGGGAAGGAATGACTATTTCCTGTCAAACTTTCACTAGAAATCTTATTTCAAGCCAATAACTGTTCAGTAGCAGTGGCACTTTTGGATTCTGTCTCAGCCGAACTTTCATCTTTATTTGCTTCAGCTGCGGAGATCGTATCAGCAGCTGCAGCAGACTCCACAGAAATAGAGGCAACTTCACCTGCTTTTTCTGTGACCTCTGTAGACCCGTCTCGGTTTGTTTCTTCCCAAACAAGCTAGACGAGAGTATGGATGTGTAGATCCTAGAAGGAGCCTAGAGGGGGGTGAATAGGCTCACAACCAATTTTTTCGTTCAAAAACTTACTCAGAGATTGCAACTGGGTGATCAATCCTGAGTACTGATATTGAACAGAATGTATTGAACAATCAACCAAACCAACTAAAGCAATAAAGAACACATGTTTTTTTGACGCAGTAAAACTCTATCAAGGGAAAACATCTGCGTGGCCTTTACTCTTGAAATACCAAAACCAAATCACTAATGAAACCAAATCACAAGATTACAACACAGAGGTTACACTGATCGCGGCAGCCTTTCTAGACTCACTCACTAGACTGTTTGTACTCAAATCTTGCTAATTGTTTACACAAGTGAACAACTCAGAAATCTTACTAAGACACAAGCTATGAACGCAGCAAGTCCTTCTTGAAGATTTTACCTTTGAAGTTTGCAATACCCAATTGACCTCATGGGATGCAAGAGATGAATATGCATGAATGGTTTTGTGTTTTTCAAATTGTTTTCAACATGGAACAAGACACTTTGAAAAGCAGAAATTGATCTTTGGATGCATACTTAGGTTGATGAACATGTAATTGAATCCATATTAAGGTGCTAGCATTCTAGGCTTTAATAATTTCGGTGGAAAACCTAAAATTACTTAGGTAAATTAACAATGAGTCTTGCATGCTTGATTAGCGTTCTAACTTGTGTTCTTGACTTGAATTGATCAAACTTCCATGATTCGCAATGCGTTGAAAGTGTTTTTGTTAGTGATTAGCTACCACTTATGATTGCATGATTAATAGGGTTAACTATGGTGCGTTCATCTAGTTAATTTAATTAAGGGAAGTAAATAAGAACTTTGTATGCGTTCATCTCTGTTCTTGATTGATTCTATGCTTAAACATATTTTGATTCGTGATTTGATGTTTGAAACCTTGCCAACGTGTTAGTAGTAGTTAATTACATCTAAATTTGTTCCATTCATATATTTCTACATTGATTCTGGTTTTGATGTGTCACACATGTATATATTTACTTAGTTGTTAAATCAAATAAAATATCAAATCCCCTTTACATGTAATTTTTGTAAATATTGTTTATAATATATAGTTTTGTTTTGCTAACGTTTTATTTTTCAGGAATTAATTAGGCCATAATCCCCGGTTGAGAACGATCCCTACTTATTCTTACTACATTGATAGGGTTTTAAATTGGACACTCACTTTGAGCATATCAGTGATTTACCTATATGGCATCTCTTGTCTTAGTGCAGTTCAGTTTGTGTGCAGGGAGGTCTTTCTTGGTGAAAAAGACTGTGCAGCAGAAGCCGTTTGGGCACTGTACTTCGCAATCCTTGGGGTGCTTCTTGGAGGCATATATGGGCAAAGAGTGACTTAGCATCACGGAGAAGGCGGGAATAGATGCGGCAAACGAATGCATCTCCCACAAAGTTCGCTGCCTGCATGTGGCGGTCAAAGTCTGTTTTCCGAGTGAACACTTCATCGCAGTGACTACATTCATAAGACATGTGTGATGGCAAAATTAAACAAGCATGGCATTTCAATTCGAACAAGATCGAAAATCACTACAACTAACTGTAAAGAAAGCGCAACTCCGATATCCGAATTTCAATTTCATAACAAATCGAGGAAATTGAAAAAGCATGGAAGCAAAACCCTAGAAAACAAAATCATCAGAGTCGTGCTCGTCAGTATACCGTTCATCATTACCTTGCTAGGAAACAAAATCGAGAGATAGGAAATTACCTTGCTGAACACAACTTCCTTCTCGAACTTCTCTTCTTCACTCTCTCTGAGTCGTGCTCGTCAGTATCGCGTTTAGGAATGAGCTTCCAATATGGGGATTTATTGGTACGCTAAGGACAAGCGCACAATTTAACCCTGCAAAATGTAGTTGTCATTATAGAATAAGTAGGGATCGTTCTAGCCGGGGATTGAGGGTACACCTGTAATTGCAAAAACAAGTAAAGAATTAATACAAGTACAATGTATTATTTACAAAAGTAACACAAAGAATAAAAATATATACAAGTAAACACAAATAAGGGGGGTTTAAAGATTATAAAATTAAAAGTTAAAATAAAGAAAATGTAAAAACACATATACAAGGGTGGAACGCAAGGAACAAAGATAAAAACTATATCCATATGAATGAAATCCAATCACAAATCCTATAGTTAATTTTCTATGTTATGAGAAAGAAGTTGACCATGTGAAACGTTAGAAAGCAAACGATTTTCCATATTTTACTTTCCTTCAATATTTAATCTAAGTGAAAGCACCTAAATTAAACCTATTGAACATGCAATCATAGTCTAGACAGCTAGCTAATCAAGAACACATTCAATGCATGAAGAACAAAAAAGGATGTCAACCAAAGTGCACAACCTAGTATGAAAAAGTTCATCTATTTGCAATCCTCCTTAATTGATTTCGACTTTTGTCCAAAGCCTTTACTACTTAAATCTAGCTCCAATTACATGCATATATCCTAAGTTGGCCACCAAAGAACACATACATATAAAAGTTTTCTGTAAAACAAAATCAATCATGCAATCTCACATAAGCAACATATAAATCAACATATAAAAATCACAACTTTATTTCAAAACATATAAACGAGCTTTAAACTTTGCCCTAAACGTCATGTTAACTAGAATTCATAACTCTACAAATCAAACAAAGGAAAATAAAAGAAAGTATGAAGTACACCGTGAAAGATGGATGACAAGCCTTGAGACGAAGAACTTGAAGATCCTTGAAAGCAAGCAATCTTCTAGGGACGACACAAGGATGGATGGTGGCTAGGATCTTGATGTATTGCATGACTTCTTCTCCTCCTTGGTTGAGACGCAGAGCTTCTGAAGACTAGAGAATGGAGAGAATTTTTCTGATGTTTATTCTCTGAGGGAGAGAGGTGCATGTGTTGTGGTGTGGTGTAGAATGCTCCTATTTATAGGAGGATGACAACTTAGTCTCCAAGTCTTTAAGATTGATCCACACAGCATTAGCCAATCAGATAATTCCACGTCAGCTTTGCCATGTCATCCAACCAATGAGAAACCTCCAATTTAACACCTTGATTTAGGGAGATTATTTTTCAATTAATTGCATGATTATTTTCTGATTTATCTCCTCAATTTTGGCCAAGGATGGAGTGCGGACATCAAGGAATGTATCTGAACGTGTTTTCAACCTTTCTGCTTGTTGCAATCCCTTGAATTCTCCTTCCTTATCTGTCGAAATCTCCCTTTGGCCATAATCATGCATTTAGGATTTAATTGAGATGTCATTATCCATATATATTCTTGAAATTCGGCCAAAATCAGTTTGCATCTAATACGAACCCAAAATCTGATTTTTAACCATCTTTTCTTGCCAAAAATGACTCCCAATTCACATCACCTTTGTAGAGGACGTTTTGAGCTTGTTTTTGGGCTCTCCTAGTCCACCCAGGTATCCTATTGTCATCAGGACTCCTCATTTTTTTGCCATTTTTCTTCTTTCAGCTCCATTCCCTCCATGAGACCTAAAAATAGAAATATTTATTAAAATTGATTTATTTAAGGAAATATCTAAGTAAAATATGAGGAAATAACATTTAAAACGTCGCATTAAAATGCTCCTATCATTTATATACGAGTAGCCGAAACCGAAAGTGTTGCGGGCCGGCCTGAATCCGAACTTTTCCGGGCCAAAAATACCCCCCCCCCCCGCCCCAAATTTTCTTTCCCACTCCAGATAGGTAATAGAGATATACATGTCCAAATGACCTTTTCTTTTTCTTAAAAAAAAAAAAATCCAAATAGGAAACTGTCCTTTTTTACGTCTTATGTGCAATTGTCTTTTAATTCTTCATTTTAGTACATATAATTTTTGCTCATATAACTAATTAGAGTTACAAAGTTCATTTTCTCCAAAAAAAAATAATAAATAAATAAATAAACAAAATTATTTCTACAAAGAGTGCCATTCTCTTATAAAGCTCGTTTGGTATGGCTGTGTTTTTAAGAAAAACTGGTTTTTGCTTATTTTTTTGAATAAATGGCTGAAAAGCAAAGCATTGAGCATTTGGTAAACTAACTTTTAATAAATGCTGTGAATGCTAAAAGCAATGACAAAATGTTTGGTAAATTCAAAACAGTTGAAATATTAAGTAATAAATAATAGAAATTAAAAAATTTGACGAAGTGGATAAGCAATCTGAATTTATTCATTCAAACATAATTTACAGTTTAAGAATTCAGAGCCTCATTCTCAGGTAAACAGCTAAAAGATGTTTAGTTCTCCATAATTATAATTACAAGTATTTACTTTAGAGGGAAGAAGGCACACTACAGACTACTGGCTACACTACATGGCACATTGCTATTCTGACTATATTACATCTTGAGAGAGAGTTTCTGTCTTAATTTTCTAATACCCTCCTATTGAAATTTTAGGCTCCTTATATAGGGAGCGACTTCAAATTAGAGTTCAAAACATCCTAAAAGAAAGCGGGAGACAGAAAAAATGTAATTTGTTTAATTACTTTTGGTTGATTTTATCCTCTTTATCTGGGCTTGTTCTTCATTCCTCGAATTTGAGGATCTGCATTTTGGATTGATTCATGCTTTTCTGAGTGGTGGTGAAGAATTGGAAGTGTGTGGTGTGGTCTTCTTCTTCAATTATATGAGCTTGAGTTGCTTTGGAGCCATGGTCGATTTGGAGAGAGAGAGAGCATTAGTGGACGAAGGCAAATAAAAGGTGTTCTCATAATTAAAGAGCTCCTTTTAGGAACCCAAAAGAAAATATGTTATATAACATGAGTCATGCTTACCTAAAAGACGGTTTTTAAAAGACTTTCTTAACTTACAACATTCTATGCATAATTTTGGGTTAGTATAATTTCAATTCTCAAACTAAATTTAATACATGTAGCTCAAGTCCACTTATCTTACATAATTCCTTAACACCTTAAAATTATCCCTTAGAGGAGCAGGATTGATATAACATTCATGCCAATTGCAACCATGAAATCAAGAGATTGGATCAAGTTTGCCAACAATGAATTTGAAGTTGCAAGCACAAGCAAAATAGGGAAAAATAACAGCGAAAATGGGGAAAATAACATAAGGCAAGCAACATCAATCTGATATGTAATAATATACATAATATAAGAGCACATATCTTCTATAGATATACAAAAAGATAAATACAGAAAATATAATCAAACAATAAAACATGAATTCACCACCCCATCCCAAAGTAGAAGAACTTGGGTCAAGATAGTCAGATGAAAAGAAAAAAACTCTGTAGCATAAACTATTACGACATTCAGAAACTATGTCTCAGTGGACCGATGATACAGAATCAACCTCTTCCCTGGCTGACTTGTATAATTCAAGCCTTTTAGCACACTGTAGCCTCCTCTCCATCAATGTCGGGTCTTCATCAAGCAGTTAACCCAACTGCTTACCCTGAAAAACAAGCCAAAGAAACCATTAACCTAAACCAGAATGGAAACAAAATTATCCCAAGCAAAAAGAATCAAGCCTTAAGGATATCGTTGACAAGATAGAGCTTTCACCAATGAAGCCCTGATTTTGTAACTAATAGTAGTAATGATAGGGTTCTACCCTGGTACCAAATGTAGAGAAAAGAAAAGAGAAAAATGGAAATAACGCAAAGGAAATTGTATTTCTTCAAAGATGATTGTCCAAAATCCTAGCACAACCTTATATACTCAACTAAACGGTAAGGACTTAGCCACGTCTCCTCCAAACAGGCTGATCACAAAAACCCTAATGACAAGCTTAATTAAACTAGATACTGTAATAAATCTAAGTCTGCTGAATTAATGAAGGCCATGTGCAAACCATGCTGACGAGCAGACCCTCACCAAACAAACGGTGCGTTTCAACTAGTTATTCAAAGCTGGCCAAAAAGTTGACCCGTAACAGTCCTTCCCCCATCACAACAAACTTGTCCTCAAGTTTCCTAGTTAAAACTGGAAATGAGGGTATCTCTGCATAATGTCCTGAGCAAATTCCCATGTTACTTCCTTAGGAGATGTCCCTAACCATTGTATGAGCCATTGTGTAGCAGCTTCACCTCGTTTTTTAACCATTCTAGTCTGTAGAACAGCTTCTGGTGCCCACCTTGGATTGGAAGTGTCACTGATGGTGGGTAACTGAGGTTCTACCACAGCAGAGCTACCTATCTTCTGTTTCAAGAGAGACACATGAAAGACATTATGTATCTTGGCTGCGGGAGGAAGCTGCAATTTATAGGCTACCTTTCCAATCTTCTCAAGTACTTGAAATGGTCCATAGTACTTTGCAGAAAGCTTGTGATAGACACTGGTAGGCATAGAGTGCTGCTTATAAGGCTGGACTTTAAGATAGACCCAATCCCCAACTTGAAATTCTCTCTCTATGTGTTTCCTATCATATAAACCCTTCATCCTGGCTTGCGCCTAATTCAAATTTCTCAATGCTATCAGCTCATCTCTGTCTTTCAATTGTTGATCCACTGCAGCCACTGAAGTAGAGCCTGGTAAGTAAGGGACAATGGAAGAGGGTTCATAACCATATAATGCCTGAAATGGGGTCATTTTGATAGCTGAATGATAAGTAGTGTTATACCACCATTCAGCCCATGGTCATGCCTGAACCCAAGTGTGAGGTTTATCTCCCACCACACCTCAAATATTGCTCAAGGGTCCTGTTCAAGTTTTCAGTTTGGCCATCGGTTTGGGGATGGTATGCAGTAGACCTACTGAGTTTGGTGCCTTGCAGCTGGAAGAAAGCTTCCCAAAAAAGACTGAAAAATATAGGATCCCTATCAGAAATGATATTATTAGGAAGTCCATATAGTTTGAATACCTCATTGACAAAAGCGTCAGCCACAGATGGAGCTGTATAAGGATGAGCTAGAGGAATGAAATGGGCATACTTGGTGAACTTGTCAATCACTACCCAAATCATAGATTTCCCTTCAGATTTAAGAAGTCCTTCAATGAAGTCCATAGAAATAAATTTCCAAGCATTCTCAGGAATAGCATGGGGCTGCAGCAATCCAAGAGGTAATATTGTTTCATAGTGGTTTCTTTGGCAGATGTCACAATTGGCCACAAACTTCTTGACATCTTTTTGTAGGCCAGGCCAAGCAAAATTCCTGTTTATTCTTTTATAGGTTCTTGTTTTGCCAGCATGGCCACCTACCAATCCTTCATGGAATTCCACCATGATTTTTTGCCTCCATTGATCAACATTTGGCACAAAAACTCTTCCTCTATATAAAAGTTGAGAATTGACAATGTTGTAGTGTTTCTTACCTTGGGGATCTTGTTGCAAAGACTGTATGATCTTAGAAGCTTCAGGATTAGTGTTGCATGCTTGCTGAATATCAAGGACAAAGCTACTGATTGGTTGTGAGGTTCCAGTAACTGCTGCAAGAGTCACATTTCTAGATAGGGCATCAGGGGCAGCATTGTTCTTTCCAGCCTTGTATTGGATGGAGTAGTCATACCCCATTAATTTTAGCAACCATTTCTGTTGAGCAGGGTGGTTATTCTTTGCTTCAAAAAATGCTCAATGGTTTTATGGTCTATGTAGATCTTGAAGTGATGTCCTAGAAGATAAGGCCTCCAATGTTGCACTGTTGACACAATAGCCAACATCTCCTTGTTATACACTGAAAGTGCTAAGTGCCTCTGAGCCAATGCCTTGCTCATGAAGGCAATCGGGTGTCCAGATTGAGATGACACAGCTCCAATGCCTAAATCAGAGGCATCACATTCAATTACAAATTCCTTAGAAAAATCAGGAATTGCTAGGACTGGGGTGGAAATTAAGGCTTCTTTTAATGTGTCAAAGGCCTTCAAAGCTTCTGTGGTCCAGTAAAATCCATCCTTCTTGAGCATGTTGGTTAAGGGTTTAGCAATAATACCAAACTCTTTAACATATTTTCTGTAATATCCTGCCAGTCCCAGGAATCCCCTTAACTGTTTAAGAGTCTTAGGGTGAGGCCACTTTTTTATGCATTCAATCTTGGAATGATCCACATCTACTCCTGCAGCACTGATGACATGACCAAGGTATTCTATTTGAGAAGCTCCAAAGCTGCATTTGCTTTCTTTAACTATTAGGGAATGTTGAAGCAGCCTTTGAAACACCATTTCCAGATGTTGCAAGTGAGATTCCATGGACGAACTATAAACTAATATGTCATCAAAGAATACTAGCACAAATCTTCTCAAATAGTCCCTCAAAACTTCATTCATAACTGACTGAAATGTGGAAGGGGCATTGGTGAGCCCAAATGGCATTACTAAGAACTCATAGTGCCCTGAATGAGTTCTAAATGCAGTTTTACCTATTTCTTGCTCTGCCATTTTGATTTGATGATAGCCATACCTTAGATCTAACTTTGTGTACACAGTGGCACCATGTACCTCATCAATCAACTCATCTACCACAGGCATGGGATACTTGTCCTCCACAGTAGTTGCATTAAGGGATCTATAGTCAACACACATCCTCCAAGTCCCATCTTTCTTTTTAACCAATAATACAGAAGAAGAAAAATGGCTAACACTAGGCCTAATGACACCTGAATCCAACAGCTCCTGCACAATTTTCTCAATTTCTGTTTTTTGAAAATGTGGATACCTATATGGCCTCACATTGATGGCAGCAGTGTTAGGCATCAATTCGATCTTGTGGTGTTGTGGTCTCCTTGGTGGCAGTGAGGTTGGGGTTTGAAATACCCCAGAGTACTTTTGTATCAATTAACTGCTGTATATCAGGGTGAATGGCTTCCTTGGCTTGAGTGTTGGTTACTTGGTTAAGTTGGACTAAAATGGCCTCTCTCTCTCTCTTTCTTAGTATCCTAGACATCACCTTACAACCAACAACTGCTACTTGAGTCTCATTTTCACCTTGCAATAAGTACTCTTTCCCATGATTGTGAAACTTCATTCTCATAGTATCAAAATTCCATGTTATGTCCCCAAAGTTCTTAACCAAGTGGCCCCAAGAACTATTTCACATCCTGAGACAGGTAAGACATAGAAGTCAGCACAAAAAATGGAAATGTTGCAAACATAGTTCAAGCCTCACCTTTCCTTTAGTGTGCATGACTGCCCCACTAGCAAACCTTACTCTGAGAGGATGGATAGGGTTCACAATGGTCTTGGATTTTTTTAGAAGTGCAGGGTGGATGAAGTTGTGGGAAGCACCCGAATCTATCAATACATGTGCCATTATGTGGTTAATCTCTCCTTTGAGTTGCATGGTTGATGTACTGCTCCATCTCCCATGACCTACAATTCTACATCCTGATTTTCAATTTCTTCTACAATGGGGTGAGCTTCCTCCACTTCTTCATTGTGAATGGGACCCTGCAGATTCATCTCTTCTTGCACCACTTCAATAATCATCATTGCTTGGCCTCTTCTATAATTGTGGCCAGGCATGAAAATTTCATCATAGAAAAAGCATTGATTCCTGGCCATTCTCTCTTGATTCTCAGCTTGTGTTTAGTCTCATATTCCCCCCAGCTTGATTATTTGCCACTGTTGGTTGAGGGGCTTGTTGTCACGCTCCTGATTTTTAACACAATTAAAAATCGATATATAACCCCATAATTATACATGCGTAAACGTTCAGCCATTAATACAAATACCTGGAAAACTTTTTCCCTTTATACAATATATATATTGATGCCCTGAACCCACTATGCCAATATTGACCCGCCCACAGAGTCATATATTACATAAGCTTACGAATTAAATTGTCAACAACAAGATAAAACGTAAAAGCTCCTCAGAGTTTACTACAAAGCGGAAGTCATAACAATGGCAAGCCAATCAAACTGCATCCTACCAGTTCTGCTGCCAACAAGATACCTCAGCTTCAGCCACGATTTCCCTGACCTGCAAGGTTAACCCCTACACCGTTTGAATAGTGCACCGGGTTGTCACATAACAAACCCGGTAAGCTTTTGCAAGCCCGTATGAGTAACTCAAAACAACTCACACCAAATCACGGGATAAAAGCCCGCACAACTCACGCCAAACACGAGGAAAACCTTTCGACTCGAGAATAAGGAAAACATACCATGCTTCCCAAAACAATACTCTTTTCCAAAAAGGAAATCACAAAAGTCACACAGTGACAAAATCATATAAATCGTTAACCTAACAATTCAAATATGATTAATCGATCCAACCTGGATAAAACACATAAGCACATCAATCATACCTATCGTTAACCTAACAATAGCATATGATTCACAAGTCCTCCCAAGACATTTAAAAGAAAGAATCCCCGAAACTCTCTTTTAAAAACACGTACTCATGAGCATCAGATAGCTCCCCGCTACCCCCCATGATATACCAACAACAATTCAGTCCAAGCTAGACACACAACACATCAACACAGATTCACCACGCAGCCACTAATACATGAATATATATATATATATATATATATATATATATATATATATATATATATATATATATATATATAAGTTTGCTCAGGTGCGGATATCCGCACCGAAGAAAAAGGTGCGGATTTCCAGTTTTGACCCACTTTCCAATCACATTTTTACATCTTAGCCGTTCAGTTTTTAGATCCTAATGTATAGATCATCTCTGCAAAATTTCAGCCAATTTGATGATCGTTAAGGCATCCAAAATTGCAATTTACACGAACGGACCGAATCTGTCGAACCGGAACCGTTCGTATTTATAATGGTAAATTGCAGTTTTGGATGCCTTAACGATCACCAAATTGGCTGAAATTTTGTAGAGGTGATCTATACATTATGACCTAAAAACTGAACGGCTAAGATGTGAAAATGTGATCGGAAAGTGGGTCAAAACCGGAAATCCGCACCTAAGCAAAAAGTGCGGACGTCCGCACCGGAGAAGCGCTATATATATATATATATCCCATAATATATATATATGTACACACATAGTCATACACTCAGAAATGTCACTAATACATGAATACATATGTATATATATATACCCCATAATATATATATGTACACACATAGTCATACACTCAGAAATGCCACTAATACCATCTATAGTCACAGTTAATCCCATAACTCCAAGACAATATGGTAACTAGGCTCGTAACACAGATAAATCATTGGTCACCATCTGCAACCTATCACCATCTGTGACTCTTGGTTTTCAGACCCCGTCTGGCCTTAGAACCAACCGTTGGTCACCATCTGCGACCCATGCTTTTCAGACCCCATCTGGTCTCAAGTCAACGTTAAGTAAGTCACACCTGACCTAAAACGTTACGACCATCTAGTTCCAGCTTTCCCCATCCCTGCTCACCATCTGTGACCCTTGGTACAAGGACCAATACATTTAAAATGAGTCACGCTTGACTCCAAAATGTAACATCAAACTCAATACTTTTCAAACAATAGAAAACATCTTTTTCCACAATATTGTTTCTATGAAAAGTCTCATTCAACAATAATATGAACCCATCATGCAAATTATTCATCACACATCATCCACAAGAATATATATATTTCACGTAAATATATATATATGTAGTCATTCGCTCAGGAATGCCTACTAATACCAACTATAGTTTGCAGTTAAATAATTAACGCCAAAACGATAATGGTAATTCCGTTCATAATGAACCTTGTGAGATTACTCACCTCGAAACTCCCGCTACGTCTTTCAATACAGAACAAAGCAGTCAAACCACAAAACAACCGTCCAAGAATACTTCCCAAGTACCTAATCACATACGGTTTCAACTTAGTAACGATTCACAAACGATTTAAGTTCGAAACCCCTGTTTTGAACTAAAATCCCCAAAGTGGCGCCAATCGAGGCGAAACCACATCCGAGACCTCCCAAAGTCTCCGGAATACATCCACGATCGATACGTCCCAACCACAAGTCGATCGAACGCTCGGATCCTCACGGATCGAATAAATCAACCGGTATGAAACCGTAAAAATCATAACAATTTCATACGAACTCCAAATTTTGCATATTATATATCGAAACACTCGTATCAACGAGTAGAACATATATAATACCAGAAACAGTCCCTTACATGGCCGGAACGCCGCCACAGGAGGTGGCGCACCGCCGCCGGCCAAAAACTCATTATTTCACAAAACTCCCAACATCAAAAAGCTTCATCTAAGCATGCTTGTGAATTCTCATAACTAGCTCGAAGTCAGAAAACAAGCATAAAGGGTCGAAAATTACCTCACAACCCGTGGATTACTGTTCAAACCGAGTTGAACCAAGTTCCACGTAAATCGATCCAAACAACCACCACATATCGATCAGGGAGCCTCCTCTGAACTCAACCAAGGAATCATGAAGCCACGAAGTCGCCGGAGCTGCATTTTCCGACCGGGTCCGAAAACACCAACTGCGCCGCCTTCTATCACCATCACCGCCTCGAATCGCCGCAAGAGGACACCACAGGGAGGAGCAGACGGCAACGACGAACCGATCTGGAAAGTTTCGTCGCCGGAGACCGCCGGAGCTCGCCGGAAAAGCCAGGTCGGGTTTCCGGGTTCGGGTCGGGTCAGTCGAAATATTTCGACACTGAAGGAATCGAGAGAGAGAAGAGAGAGGAAGTGAGTTTCCGGAAAAGGAAACCAAATGAAAATAGTAAGTTTCCCACTCGGGAAACTTCTATTTATACCAAAATGGAAACTCCTTCCAATGGCCATAACTTTCTCATACGAACTCTGATTCTCGCGTTCCACATGTCCACGAACTCATATCGACGCGCTCTACAACTTTCGTGAAGGAAGTTTTCGGAGAATCTCAACGTATCAAAAGTCAACCTTGAACCCCCCCCCCTAAATCCACACTTTTCGAATACAAATTCATCCGAAACACTTCCGCTCCGTCCACGAGCCACGAAACCATCCAATAACCACAATTTAAATTCCGGAAAATCCTCGGAAAATAAATACGAATTTCCGGGGCATCACACTTGTAACCTAGCTTAATTGGCTTGTGGAATCCCCTGAGTTGGCCACCAGCATTGGCATTTCTAGGTTGAATTCCAGTGTCATTCATGTTGATAAAAGCTCCCCTAGCATGCTGCCTGAGGTTTGATTCCCTTTCCTCATAGATTTTGGCTAACTCACAGGCCTCATAGAGTGTTCTTGGCCTCTGAGCTTTAACATCAGCCCTTATATTATCTTTAAAGCCCCCTAAGAAGCAAGATAATAGCACCTGTTGGGAAAATCCTGGAGCCCTTCTCGATAGTTTGGTGAACTGGTCAATGTATTGTTTTACACTCCCCATTTGTGACATTCTGGCTAGTGTAGCTTGGTAATCAATCACATTATGGCCACTGAATTCCCTCATCAATAGATCAGCAAGTCCTCCCCAATTATTTAGAAACTCATGCTTGAACATGAACCATCTGTCAGAAGCCTTCTCTGTTAGATGCATTGTGGCAATAGCTAGTTTTCTGTCATCTGGTATTTGATAAAATTCAAAATATTGCTCTGCCTTGTTCAACCACTCAACAGGATCTCCTCCACTGAAGAAATTAAATTCCAATCTCATTTGCTTCATGGTAGGTAAGTGTGGGTCAAATGTGTAAGGACTTTGTTGCTGAAACTATTGTTGTTGTTGTCCATAGGGCTGTTGGTGCTGTGAACTTGGGGCAACTGTGTGAGTTGAATTTGGATAGGGTGTATAGCAGTATTGAGGCATAGAGGTGGTGATAGTGGCAAATGTAGGCTGCACTGTCCCCATGGACTGAGGATTGTATGGATAAGGGTAGCTTTGGGGTATCATTGAATGTGGGGGTATGTTCACAAAGTTCATGGCAGTGTGTGAGTAAGGTCCTGTATAAGTCATTGTGAATGGATCTGGGCTGTGGCTTGTTCAATTTTGGAGTGGTCAAGTGGGATTTAGCTGATGGCTACTGGATGCCATATAAGGGCCAGCAACATGGTTGAGTGGTTAGGATCCAAAATTGGAATGCTGATAGTAAAAAGTTTGTGGTTGTTCAGCCCTCACTTGAGAGTGATTGAGACTCATTTCTTCCTTATCACTAACATCTATATTAATGGGATTTGGTATCAATGCTCCTGATGCGTTAGTCACTAAGGCTTTAGTGGATCTCAGATCCATAGCTGCATCAGCAGTCTCAGTGGAAATTTCCCTAGTGACTACCAGAGCTACTTCTTGATTGGGTAGGTTTAAAGTTAAAGTATAATGGGGTAGAGATATGCTACCATCCGTAGGTGTTGCAGCCACAGTTGTGATGGCTCGAGTTGAGGAAGCCGAATCAACTCTTGCTACTAAAACTGGAGAGCCAGATGTAGGCGGTAGAGATCCGAACTTTAGGAGCGAGGAATCAAGGTGAGCAGCTGTCGCGGCTGAGATATCCTTCATAGATTTGAGCTTGTTCATCATCTCCGTTCGGAACGAGTTGAAAGCTTCCTGGTACACATTTAGGGTGGTCTGGAGTTCATTGAGCTTCGAGGAAGTCAAATTCCACACTAGTGAGCTCCCCTGATGCTTGAGCAGGAGCTCCACCACCCGGCCCTTTGTGCTTAACCATCGTCCCCAAGAGTGAGTGCTCTGATACCAGTTGATAGGGTTCTACCCTGGTACCAAATGCAGAGAAAAGAAAAGAAAAAAATGGAAATAACGCAAAGGAAATTGTATTTCTTCAAAGATGATTGTCCAAAACCCTAGTACAACCTTATATACTCAACTAAATGGTAAGGATGGAGCCATGTCTCCTCCAAACAGGCTGATCACAAAAACCCTAATGACAAGCTTAATTAAACTAGATACTGTAATAAATCTAAGTCTGCTGAATTAATGAAGGCCACGTGCAAACCATGCTGACGAGCAGACCCGCACCAAGCAAACAGTATGTTTCAACTAGTTATTCAAAGCTGACCAAAAAATTGACCCGTAACAAATAATTCTCAATGATCTTGAACCACTGAATAGTTAGATACTAAAGAACATCATCATATGAAAAGAGCAGTCAAAACAAGGTTGAAGTCTATAAATGAATTAAGCTCCACACAATGAAAATCCGGGCAGCTACGTAATACACCAGTATCCAAGAAAAATTTTAAGAGGCCGTAATCTTGTTCAGTTTTTAACAAGTCTTCAAAACGTGTCATTTCTAATAGTCCATTTGGGATTACTTCTCAAATGCTTAAAAGCGATTTTGTGTAAATGTTTGCCAAGTGCTCCTCGAAATTACTTTTATGTGTTTTTAAAACTCATTCTGTAAATTTTACTTATTTACTAATTCAAAAGCGTTTTTGCATTGATGAAAAGCAATCACACATACACTAAAAGTATTTTTTTTTTTTTTTTTTTTTAATATTGAATTTCATTCAAAACTACATGCTTAAGAACATTAAACGAAGGATAAAAAAAGCAAGTCTAGAGGCATGAAAGTCTCTCTAAACCCTAGCCGCCGCTGGCTAGGATTTCCAAGGCGATTGTTATCGCAAATCAACCATTCTAACGGCGCCATCTCTTCTTTTGCTGATGGAAGGATAATGCACCGCACAGTCGATGTCAATCTTTGGTCTCCAAGAACAAGGGAGGGTAAGGATATGAAAGTTGAGAGCTTTTTCTCTCCAAGCTTTAGCGGCACCTCATTAGGGTGGCTTCACAGGGGACCTCCGTCTCCTCCATTCACCTCTGTGTCTCAGCGATCGTGCCAAGCGGCAGATTGTTTCAGTCCTCATTGCGAGAACGATGGGGCTGCAGATTGCTTGGCTGCGCTTGCAGAATGGCTAGGGAGGAGATCTGTAATCGGACTGCGTCTACCTTCCTGTAGAGCTTGGCTGATTTCCGCAGAAGGAGCGAGGCTCTTGGTTGCGGTGGGACAAAGTGGTGGCTGGCTCCTGATCTGGTGGATGGAGTTGCTGGTTTTGCTGATCAGATTCCTCTTCCAGCCTTTTTCGTCAATCTGGTTCCGACCAAATTCAACGTTCAATGGCTTGGGCTGGGGAGTCCTAAGGGTGCAACTGACCCTGTGGGTGCCCTTGAAGCTTTTCCATATGGTGGTCTTCGCAGTGGCAGGTGGCGGTGCCGTCCGTGGCATGGGGAGGCTGGGTCATGATTGCGCGGCGCCAATAGTGGCTGGGCCTTTTGGGCTTGCTTACTTCTGTTGGGACTGGGATGAGGTCTTTGGGCCTTATCTTGGGCCTCATGAGGAGTGGGTCAGCCCTCAAGGGCTGGGTCTCATTTAGTTTTTATTTACTTTGCCTATTTACTTGTCTTTGGTAACATAGTTTATAGGCTTTCTTGAATAAGTGAGCATGGGTACCGTCAAATGATCGGATCTAATCTATGTATCGCTGTGGTTTACCACAAACTCTTTATCTACCCATAGATGGTAGAGGGAGGATATGTAATGGTCCTTTCTGGCCTGAGTATTAATATATCGACATGATATTCTTCAAAAAAAAAGAACATTAAACGAAGAGGTTAACCACGTGGTGTGGTGTGTTGGTCGAACGGCCTAGTCTGGAACCCCCAGGTCTAGCGTTCGAATCCCAGCTTCATCCGGTGGCCAGCAGATTTAAGGGACCCTTTGAGTTCGTGCGTCTGCGGTGCAGTGGATTAGTCTGGCTTTCACCGCAATGTCAGTGCAGGTGTCCTGGCGCTGAGATACCACTGTATGGGTGTGTGAGTTACTAACAGCTAACTACCCGATCAAAAAAAAAAAAAACCCGATCAAAAAAAAAAAAAACGAAGAGGTTGGAGGTATTGATCCGATCATCTTATTCCAACCCCTTCTTAGCCTCTGATCTCTTAACCTAGCTCCACCTGCATCTCTGAAACTCATTCTTCAACCTCCAAATATCATTTACCCATTTGACTTTAGAGCACAAAGATAATAGAAAGATACAAATTGAAACCCCAAAACAAATTAAACAATGAACTCAAAAGTCACTGCCTCTTGTGACGTTTCAGCCTACAAATATGAGAGTTCCGGCAAACTCACATCTTCCCTAAAGGAGGGTAAATCTCCAATAGAACAGGAACAGACCTACTCACTTTGTCCCACAATGAGGTCTACTTGAACAACAAGAAATCCATAAGTCTCTTGTCCTCAGTTGCCTGAAACACGTCGTTGGAAGCCATAACCAAACTACCAGAAACCATCGTCGTCCTTTCCAAACCCCATCAAACCACCCTCACCAGCAATGTCCAAAATTCTAGTTTGAATCGAATAATATGTATTGAAGGTCAAGAAGCGAAAGAAATTGATAATATTTTACAACCTATTCTACAATTATAATAAAGTATTAACCTATTCTACAATTATAATAAAAATCTCGAATACTGCAAGTTCTCGTCCGGTTCAGTTTTAATCACCGACTGACCAGTTCAGTTATCAATTTGATGGTCGTTCCAAAAAGACCACCCCTACCACTAGCAAAGTCAAACCCATCGAAACCTAAAGCCACTCTAGTCGCCATCAACAACACCACCATAAAACCCCCCATGACAGAGGCTAAAGACCAACAGACCACCCCACCACCTCCATGGGCAAGTCCACAGCAACACAGGGATATCTGGAAACTAACAAATTTGCTTGATTGATCAGGCAACGTCACCCGAAACTAACACACTTTTTTCTTTGAGGTGTAGGGAATGGGCACCTTAAACCGCCAAGTGTAATGCACAGTTTTACTTTTACATACAAATGCCTGCGTCCATACATGAAGAATATGCGCGTGCCCTGTGTGTGTGTGTGTGTTGAAGCATCTGTAGATTCAAAGGACTGAGGTAGGGTTCACACTCAAAAGGGAGCATTACTCCCATAGTTATTACTAAGAGTACTCAAATTACAATACAGTCACTAGAGGGATCCACCTCAATTGTATAGAATATATATTGACCATGTAAAATGAAACCTTCAACCTTCTATAATATATTTTGATCATGTGAAATAAAACCTTCAAAAGAATACAATGTGTGTGTATGCAGCTACCAATAGCATAACCTGGAAGAAAGATATCATCAGTAAAATAAAAGGCACGTTGCTAAAACTTGCATAGGTGAAACAGTAAGGGTGCCTGTGTGCATGCATGTCTTTGATTTCTAAGAACGCTACTATGGATATACTTGTATATTCTTCATGTCAACCATGATCAGTAAATCCTTTGCTTTAAGCTTGAAAAACTATTTTTTGTACTACTGACTACTGAGATAAGCATGAGCATTTGAATATCAACAATAGCAAACCTAGTTTCATTTAACTGCTCGAGCATCTCAGACCACAGAGAGTAATTGTAAACAAATTCAAAATTTTCACCAGAAGTTGTACAGAAAGTTATACAAGACACTTTACAGCTCTAATAGAATGCAGCAATTTATCTGCTCTTAGATTCTCAACCGTCACGACCCTCAAAAAAAAAAACAGAATACCTCAATTCCTGGTATTAAGTTCTAAGACAAGAGGTTTTTATCTACCATTGTTTAATCCATTTTTTCAGATCACATTCTACAAACTAAATGTTTTGCATAGAATTAAGAACAGGTAACGTGATCACAGAAGTAAACTGAGGTTTAGTTCTACAAACTAAAAGTTTTACCTCAATAATTATAAAATCTGAAGTCTTGAATTCCCCATTGTTGTAATTAATCAGCCTGCAAACAGAGAAGAACTGTCAATGACAGGAAAATTCTATCGATAGCCAATTACATAGTAGATTCCATAGAGTGGGGTACCAATATATAAGATGCTGTGTGTGTGTGTGTGTGTGTGTGTGTGTGTGTGTGTGTGTTATATGTATATAAGATCTAGATTTCTCCTAGTTCATACTGTTGTTACCCATGATTTCAAAAACTTTCAGCTAACATGTCAAATCATTATGCTGGGCCCTGATCTTAACAGTAAGAACTCTTCACTTCCATTTGTTTTCTCTTCCTCTGTTTAATTTTAGCTAGCCTATAACACTCAAATATTCCTGGTCTCTTGGTTTAATGACCAAGGTGCAAAGAACAAATGCACCTACTTGCTGTGTTGATCTAATTTGCATGTTTCAGGCTATCCATTTTCCTCTGTAGCTACACTCTGATGATTGATATTACCCCCACACATTTGGTGCAAAGAACAAATGCACCTACTTGCTGTGTTGATCTAATTTGCATGTTTCAGGCTATCCATTTTCCTCTGTAGCTACACTCTGATGATTGATATTACCCCCACACATTTGGTTCATCAACATTATCATCACAATTTCTGTTTGGTAGGTATTTGTCAATATAAGCTACATCAATCTAATGATGTAAATCATGTAATCAAAAAAGTTCCCCTCATTCACACACATCAAATTGATGTCCCCCTTTATTTTCTAATGGAGGTGCTTTCCATAGATAGGCTACAATAAGGCTACATCAATCGAATGATGTAATTCAAATTTGTTCCCCTCACTCACATACAACAAATTGATGTCCCCTTTATTTTCTAATGGAGGTGCTTTCCATATATAGCCTACAATAAGGTTGCTGCAATCCTGAAGCACTTGTTTCTCTAAATTAATGCAGAAAACCATTATTAAGAGAACCCATCCCCATTCAACAGTGTACAACCTCCCTTCCTCATGGTATCTCAAACCATTACTTCATCAAAGCTTAGATACCACCGCCATTATTACACCACACCATTAAGACAAAACACCCAAATTCAACTGCGTCTATTTAGTCCCGTAGTAATCATATCTTAAATATTTACATTCAGAACAAGAGTTGGTAAGCTTATCTTAAACATTTACATAAAGAACAAGATTAAGCATTTCATCGAAGCACTGAGATGAGCCATTACCTTCTCATTTTCCAGGGCAAAATTGGCTTTTACTGACTCAAAAACCTCTTCAACAGGTCTTCCAGCATCAATCTGAGTGTGAAAACAACAGAGAATACGACAAACAGGCAAGAACATATTGTTAATAAAAACGATTACATACAATAAACATAGAATAATAAAAACGATCACATACAATAAACAAATTGATGTCCCCTTTATTTTCTAATGGAGGTGGAAATGCTTTCCATATATAGGCTACAATAAGGCTACATCAATCGAATGATGAAATTCAAATTTGTTCCCCTCACTCATATACAACAAATTGATGTCCCCTTTATTTTCTAATGGAGGTGCTTTCCATATATAGGCTACAATAAGGCTTGCTGCAATCCTGAAGCACTTGTTTCTCTAAATTAATGCAGAAAACCATTATTAAGAGAACACATCCCCATTCAACAGTGTACAACCTCCCTTCCTCATGGTATCTCAAACCATTACTTCATCAAAGCTTAGATACCACCGCCATTATTACACCACACCATTAAGACAATACACCCATATTCAACTGCGTCTATTAAGTCCCTTAGTAATAGTATCTTAAATATTTACATTCAGAACAAGAGTTGGTAATCTTATCTTAAACATTTACATAAAGAACAAGATTAAGCATTTCTTCAAAGCACTGAGATGAGCCATTACCTTCTCATCTTTCGGGGCAAAAATGGCTTTTACTGACTCATAAACCTCTTCAACAGGCCTTCCAGCATCAATCTGAGTGTGAAAACAACAGAGAATACGACAAACAGGCAAGAGCATATTGTTAATAAAAACAATTACATACAATAAACATAGAATAATATTAAGATATCAAAAAAGCAACTCAATGCCAAAGAATTACCTTCCGAACTTTCCCCTTGGAGTTATAGTATTCTATCACTGGGAGACTAGACTCTAGAAAAACCTTAAACCGCTTCCTTATTGTTTCTATGTTATCATCTTCTCTTCCCTTCCAAAACACACAGAAACAACATAATTATTTTGTAAACAAAAAAGCATAACACCAATTACCAAAACAGAATATAAATCCTCTACAAAGAGAATCATAATTTTCCAACCTGGTTCCTACTCAAAAGGCGCCTCTCCATCTCTTCTTCAGAACAATCAAAAAACAGGACAAATGAAGGCTCGACTTTAGTCTGCATCACCCATTAACGCAATTTACATCAATCGTTGTGAAAAAAAGGTAATTGCCAAAAACTATAATTATAGAAACATAAGAAAAATTATGCAATATGCAAAGGGCATACCACAGCCTCAAATGCAGAACGGTTTTCTTCATTACGAGGAAACCCATCGATAAGAAATTTGTCATTACCACTCTCCAACATTGCTTTCTGGAGAAGCTTAATTGTTACTTCCGAAGGAACAATTTTTCCTTCTTTTATCATGTTCGAAATCATGGTTCTGTCAACAATTGAACGAAGTATGAAGTATGAACATGAGGATTCAATTGGGATCCCAATATTATGCAAACAGCTATATGCTTGTACTAACTCTTTAGCTGAACTGGAAAAGACTAATAAGAATCAGAAATTGAGAAAAGGCACACTATAAAGGTGGCCATCCTAAACCTCAGCCGTTACCGATCAAGGAACCCTGCACCTCATCTTATAGATGAGGAGATATTACTTGACTATAAACTTAAGGTAACTGGAGATGTATTTATAAATACTCATGAAAAGCATAAGATTAGCCCCATCTTGTAGCCCACTGCTACAGATGTGAATTATGAGACATATGAAATTAAATAGTTAAAAAAGCGGAAGGACTAATCTTATGATAAGTCCTTTTAAGTCTATTAAAACACTAATAGTAGACTAACAATTAGTAAATATGTATAATCATCCTCATACAAAGGTACATCCATGAAGTTGACCCCTGTACCTCTTATAAAAGAGGAGAGGTATTTTACTTGACTACAATCAACTCATACAGTGTGAAAAGAAAAAAGATTATGCTCAACAACTATTATAATATGATTTCTTTCAGAAGATATTTGGAACATTTGAAATACATACCATCACTACCATCAGATGAATATTGCCATAAAAAAATTCCATTTTTTTCGAAAAATGCTTCAACCCATAAGGATAACTGATTCAAATGAAACCTGGTACATAATATAAAGCTAAGCCATACCCATTTTCAGAACCAGACTTGATTTCTGCTCGTAGTAGATCACCAGCACTCAGATGTGTAAACCCAAAGTGCTGAACAATGTTTGCGCATTGGGTACCCTTTCCACTGCCTGGGCCACCTGGTCGATCAAAAGAAACAACAGATAAAGAATAAAAATGATAAATACTTAACAAAAACGTATAAGAATGATAAATATAATTCATAGTGTGGTGGTTTGAAGCACTGCAGCACATCTAAAAGGTCGCACAATATAAACCACCCAAAAATTCTGCTAAGATTATCTTGTTACATAGATGGAACTAGCTATATCATGTGCCACCTTCACCATAGAATTTTTTGAGAGCGAAGTATTTAAATTTTCTGGCATTACCCAAAAAGTTGTGGATCAGACAAGAGAGACTAATCATTTAACAAATCTAATGACTGTATTAAAACGGGTAACCTGAAATCAAACTTAAATTACTCAAATATTATCCCTGTAAGGCACAGTACTTAAATCACAGATAAATGCTTCCCTTCAACAACTGAGCAAAGCAAAATATGGCAATTAAAAGTAGAGCCACTAATAACAGATGACAGATCATCTTCCAGGTTGCAAACAAGTATACATCTTTGAAAAGCAAGGATATGTAGAGTAAAACCAGTTCAATTTAAATTTTTTCTTACCCAAGACGAAAACAACAGTAGGATTCAGATCGGCTAAGCTTCGATTAGCCTCCTGCAAGAGGATTAAGTTTTCACGTGTAAACATCAAATCAAGGTATGTATCAAATTAAGCTTGGATTATTGATTGATTTGAAATCTGAAATAAATATAAATTATGTGTTTGATATGGATACCATATTCAACACCATATAGAATACTGTGCTCAGTAGAAGACAAAACAAATGCTTTCAGGTCTCAATTAATTTAGCACTAAGCAAGCCAAAGAATGCAGTATCAGCTTAATATGACCAAGTTTCCAAAAGAAACAGTGCTAATTGTAAAAACCTTTTATGATGCCAAAAGATAAAATCAAAATACCTTGTTGGCAGCATTAACAACTGTTCCCATGGGCACCAACTAATGGTCTCTGATTATTCTATCTGCAGAAATGAAAGTGTAATTATAAAATTTAGGTAGATCCAAAAGTAAAAATAAAAATCAATGCTTATGCTTGGAATTGCAAACAGATTCGATAAGGCAACAAGTTATAAAATTTTAAGTAGATTCAAAAAGAAAAAGAAAAAATCATTGTTTATGGTTGAACACTTGAACGTATGCAGTGCATATCCGTGCATGCACCAAAAGTCAAACGAAAACAGTATACAGACAAACTAAAATTCCACAAGAAGTCATAACTTAGTTTGGACAGTCACAAACACCATATAAGTCTCCAAACGTTGGAATCATAAAGCTCCAACAAGACATCCAACCTTGATAACTATCAAACTACTATCTTCTGACAGACTTTACTCACTGTGAGATCTATACATGTGGACGCTTTGTAAATCAAAACAAACTTAAGCATCATTTAATGATAATTTGCACCAAATAATGCAACTAAATAGCAAAGCAACAGATGTCATTAGAATGACTAGTGCTCCCCAGAACTAATATCTTCTCCATAAATTCTATTCAAATTATTCACTCAGACAATTCTCCACAGATCTAAACATGTAAAAATCGTAATGGTCAATAATTCCAACTCCAAAAAAGAAGTTATGCAAGAGCCAATAATTTCAGTTTTGATCTAATGCTCAAGCTAGCTGATTCCTCTTTCTTAAATAGTCAAGTGAATCTCAAGCCTCATTTTTTTTTTCTAAGAAACAAAATATCAAACAGCGATCACCGAAAAGCTCAAATGGTTAATCGTACGGATCCAAGCAGCAAATGATCTAACAAACAGATCCAGGCTGAAACTTAAACGTAATATCAATTTCTGTGTGGGACTTGTAAACAAATACCAAATAGCAATCACAGAAAAAGCTCAAACGGCGGTTAATCCTAGAGATCCAAGCAGCAAAGGATTACACGCAGAGATCCAAGCAACAACTAACAAACCAAGATAAAAAAAAAGGCAGAAACTTAAACGTGACTGCCTGAAACAGGGAGCTGTAAACCAGAACGTCGGCGGTTGCCACTCCTTGAAAGATAAATCAAATTTTTTTTTTTTTGTGGTCAAAGAAATACAAATATCTATTGTCAATGTTTCCCTCCCATTTTCTCATAAACCAATTCTCTTAGATCCATAGCCAAACTTCGCATCAGATATAGAAACGCCAAAACTCAAAATAACAAAGATTGAATCCGAATCCTTCAAATCATGCAAGTTATATTGAGATTCAAGCATAACGTAAAACAGCAACGAAAAAGGCGTCAACTCTTTTTTCCAGAATCAAAAGCACACAGAATTCAAGAGCGTGAACATTCTCCCTCCTGTTCCCTCAGCAACCAAATCAAACTCGGATCAAAGCCATAGCAACCAGATCCAATCAAAATTTGCAGAAACAAACAAATGCGAGGCCGAAATGAAATGAAGCACATCAAATGAACCGAATCGACCACAAATCAGAAAAGAAAAAAGAAAAAATCGCAACATTCACAGAGATGAAACTGGTAAGAGTGAGTAGAGAGAAAGGGGAGCAGCATACCTTGTGGATTGGGTTGGGGGGACGGTGGGAATATGAGGATCTGAGAGAGAGAGCTCTCTACGTTCTCGTTAAATAGGAGGAAGAGGAGGACGAGTTGCGAGTTTTGAATGAGAGAGAGAGAGAGAGAGAGAGAGCGACCACAGACGGTGTGGGAAATTGTGAAGGTGAAGGGACCTTGATTTGAGCGCGTTCGGCGGTCAAGGGTAGTTTCGGGATTTCGAAACTGTATATATACGAGTTTCCGTACCAGTAAACGGCTAAACGCCTAAAACGAATTTTCAATTTTGTTCCACTGCCACGTCTCAGATTCTTCATAGTCGGGACCTTCATGTCGACATTAACTATATAGTAGTATATACTCCACCACGAGAATCTTTCTACAACCATGAAGGTTAAAGCTAAGAGCAAGTTCACCCGTTGAGGTTACAGGATTAATATTATTCACTGTTTTTTGCCTTTGATTTCCACCATCTAGGTCACTAGGTCAGATGTTGTTCACAAAAGGTCACCGAATGTCAGTTTGTCGGTCACAAAAGCAGAATGACGTTTTGTGAACAGTATCTGACCCAGTGACTTAGATGGTGGAAATGAAAGGCAAAAAACAGTGAATAGTATTGACCCAGTGACCTCAACGGGTGAACTTGCTCTAAAGCTTTTAAAAATCGACCATGAAGGTTAGAGTATAAAATTCGACCCTCAAATTTAGGAATATTCTGAGATTTGTTTTGGCAATGTAATTCCGTTTGATGAATGAGAATGCTTAGGAGATAGGATGGTCGCTCGGCACCTGTAATTTGAGAATGCCCATATAGCCAAGGATGTTCGTTCTTAAATACATAACGAGCAAAGGACTGACCTTTCTTTTAATGTTCGTTCCTTTCCAAGGTTAAAATTCATAAAACCAAACAGAACCTAACAGAATGGTGTAGTACTAGTAGTGGATATCTCTCTCTTTTTATTAAGAACGTATGATATCGTGCAGTCCACTCTTAATGAGGTTGGTGCTTGGTAGTTGAGCCTTCGTTTATGATTAGTAACACTAATGAAAGCTGTCACCTTAAGCCATAGGCCTCGTTTGATTGTCGGAAATGAAACTGGTTCCTTGGTCTTTCCCATGAGCATGAGAAAGTAAATTTCCCACTAGTTTCCCTACCAATGTTTGGAAACACCGGGAAAGTAATCGCAAAATGTATTTTACTTTCCTTTTTGATGTTTAGTTTGTGCATGAATAAGAAAGTAAGTAACATCAATTTTTCAATAATATCCTTATTATCAAAACATAAACAATTCAAGATTCAAAAGTTTCATGGATAAATTGGTAATAACAACTATTAAAATAATATTTAGAGTAGATAATTAATGTGCAATTAATGCAGGAAAAGTATGAGGGAAAATGAATCACATGGGGTGTGGGAGGATCCATTTTCCCCCCTATTTTCCCTTCATGCAGAAAAGTTGTTCATTTCCTTGGGTGTGCTAAACACAAGAAATGATCAACTTTCCTTTCCCAACCTTCCATTCCGCCAACCAAACGAGGCCATAGAGTACACAAAAATATTTGTATCAGGTAAAAGTGCTTATCATGAACCTAGATTACCGGCCATTTTAATTAAACAAAATGCATGCATGAACCTAGAGCAGTTTTGTGATGAGTTTTAGATTAGTAATTAAACTCTTTGGAAAGGTAATTAAGACAAAAAATAAACGATTCGTAGGCAGGTTATGGTAGCATGATCGAACAAGAAGTTGGGAAACCTAGATCTAGTCATTTTTCTTAGTTCTCGATTTTGTAGAGATATATATATTCTGACAAAGTGACAAGCATTCTCGACTCTATTTCGGGTTCGCTTTACTAGCCAATTTGCTTCATTCTACTATTTAGGACACTAGTCACACCACCACTATTTGTCTTGCCGCCATGGCGCCATGCGTGTGCTTATCCATATCGGTAAGAGCAAGTCCACCGGTTCCTCTTTAATCGGGCAAAGCATGGATTTGCTGAGGTGGTGACCGGGCAAGAAAAAAAACTCTCTTCCACCAACAGAAGCTTGACCGGGCAAAGGATGAACTTTCTTGACTTCAGTCAAGAAAAAAGGCAAGAGGATGACATTTTCCTTGCCCAGCCAAGGTCTGTGCCAGCTCGGCCCACACCCAAACGTTGGTGACGTCTGCGGAGAGAGAAGAGGTGAGGCGACCTCGGGGGCAGCAGCAAGGAGAAACTGAAGCAGCAACAGCAAGCAGACCCGCCTGGGGTTGCTTCGATCTCGACCTGGGGGCAGTGTCTGGGCGGGCTGACGCGACGGAGCGGCCGGACGAGGTGAGGCGACCTCAGGGGGGGGCCAGGTCCTTGGCCGGAGGACGGAGAAAAATCCAGGTCGGGTCGGACGAAACCCGCCAGGTCTGGTGCAGCTGCGAGAGAGAGAACCGGAGGGGGGGGGGAAATGAAAAAATGAAAAATTTTCGTCCTTTGAAACAAAATAGAATTTTTTTTTTTTGCTATTTATAGAAAATTTTCAGATTTCAAAAATTCATAATAAATTCATACGAACTCCGAATATTGTGTTCCATGTATGCACGAGATTGTATCGACGATCTCTATAACTTTCATGAAGAAAGTTTTCCCAAATTATGTATGTGTAAAAAGTCGATTTTCGAGACCCCCTAAAATTATATAATAATGAACAGTGTTGACCGGGCAAGAAAAACAACGGGTGTAAACTCATGTTCAGTGGCAGTGAATAGTAACTTGACTGGTCGAATTCTTGACTTCTCGACTTTACATTTTCTTGACTACGGGTGCACTTGCTCTAAGAGGGCTCAACTACTTGAACCGGTCTCATTATGGGGCTTTGTCGTGCCACGACGTAGCTCAACAATATAACAGGAAAGAAGACACTCATACCGAAGTGGTCTACTTCTTCTCACAAGGACGGTAAGCACAAGTCTCATACCGAAGTGGGGACTGGGGAGGGATATAGATGTTAGTCTTAGATGAGCAGCCTACCTTTCCTATGCGTAGAATGGACGTTGTAGACTATCACTAGTTACCCCTTTCGACTTTTGCCAAGCTAATCTAGTCTAGTGTTGTAAATTTGTAATGGCGTGTTTTTAAAAAACAAAACATAAACAAACGTATGTTAGTTTCAATTATTATCAAATTTTAAAGAAAAATGCAAATCCAAAGACGAAGCTACCCTCCAAATCTAGTTATATTTGAGGTGAATAATAATGAGTATGAAACCCTTCAAAGAAAAATTATTATTATTATTATATCTAAAGTCTATATTATATCTAAGTCTATAAATAGTAACATGTAATATTGATTTACCATTTTACTCATCCCTCCCAATTAAATTACTTACAGAATTCAAGCATATAATTTAGACCTTAATTAAATTAGAATTGAGAGTGAGACAAGGGTTTGATCGCATGACTCACACCATTCATATGGTGTGTTGGCAATTTCTGATGAGTATGAAGCCCAAAAAGTCCATGATTTTTATTTTCCTTTGGAGAAAGAGAATCATCCATGATTAGTTTCAGAATAATAGTGAAAGATCACATAGGCAACATGGTAATGGAATATGTAATGTGTAGAAAGTGATATTTGGTACGTGCAAAACCCCTTTAACATGTTATCAAGGAAATTAAGTTGAATAGTGGAGCCATCATCATGTGCCTAAGTTATCTTAATATGTTGGTAATGTGCTTTGTTGCCACTTGCCACCTTGAGACTTCAATAGATCGAAACAATTTGGGTAAAAAGAAACAATTTGGCATTCTCTTTGAATGAAAGGAATGGGAATTCGATTCCCCGACCAAGGTCCATAATTTGTGGCGTTGATTCTTCTTTGGTTGCTGCATGATTGGTCCATACCACATCTTTTGCTATTGACCTTTATTGGGTAAAAAGTCATGAACAATTTTTTTTTTTTTTTTTAATTTTTACCTTCAGTCAAAACCTAAAGTTTACTTTTCAATATGATTAAATTTTGGAAAGCAACTTTACCTTACTAACAAAATAAGAAAGCTGCATTATTTAAGCTATAGAACAAAGAACTAATTAAGTACGTAGGAACTTTTACTTCTCCTCATGGTCGTACATGCATATGATTGTTTTATCTTTGCTAAAACAACTTTTACAGCTGCAAGAAATATTAGAAATGTTCTTAATCTTTTTACTTCTGCTTCAGTAAGTAAAACTTCATAAATGTACTATTTACTACTCAAATAATTTTCCTAATCATAATAGAAATACTATTAACAATTAGAAAAGTGAGGGTGATACTCTGGTTTTGGAGCTCTTTACAAAGAAACCTAGAACGCGCCTCCACGCGCTTGTAACCTCTTTCTGGTTTTCTTCTCCGTCCGGCGGCACGTCCTAGCGACGTCGTCGTCGGACGGGACTGTTTGGTTTAGCGACTTTCGTGGCTGCTGTGCTGGTTGGTGGTGAGGCCTTGGGTCTGGATTCGGTTTCAGGATGGGGAAGGTACGTTCGGATAACCAGAAGAGAGTTCAGAGTCGATGGTGGCGGACGGGGTTGAAAGGGGGATGCAGGTGGCCTACACCGCTACGTAGCACCGAGGCTCGATGGAGTAGTGGGCGGCGCGGCGAAGGGAAGATGGGATCGGAGGTCTTTCTGCCTTGGGGAGATCAATCTGATCTCAGTCGATCAGTGGTGCCATACCAGATCTGGTATCTGGCCAACGTTGGTTGGCATCTGGGGTCCGGCGAGCCGTGCGGCGTTAACAGTGGTGCTTCGACGGCGGTGAGAGCTCGATGGGTGAATGGGGGTGGTAGTGCGATGGTAGGGAGGCGGCAGGAGCTCGTTTGGGCCGGGTGGGGCCTTCCCACATTCTTGGACGGATCTTGGACCTGGGTTCTCGTGTTGGGCCCAATCTGGGCTGGGTTGTTCTTTGTTTTCAGCTATTTTGCTTTTTTAATTGTAGTTTATTTTCTGCTTTCAATAAGTTCCGAACACTACATTGTTTGGAGATGTGGGCTTTGTCCCGGCCTGTGCACCTTGCGTGCCATGTCTGCTCTAGGTAGGCGGCGAGTTCATTGCTTTGTCAAATGGTCGCAGCCTTCTAGTGGCATTATGAAACTTAGTGTCACCGGGTTATATTTCCGGTGGCAACATACTGGGAAAGCTGATAGTATTAGTAACTTATGGCTCCACGTGAGCATTATCTTTCCGGTTTGTCACCACAATTGTAAAGCGAATGGAGTAGCCTATGGTGCACTCTTCGCTAAATGGTGCATATTAGAATGCATTTCCTTAGGTGAGACGCCTGTTATTATTTCAGGTGATTCTCTTGGTGATTATTGTGATTTGGGGTTAAGGCACTATGTCCCCCTCATGTATTCTATGGTTTCATTAATGGATAAGGCGTAAGGGCAGCCGCACCGGCCTTTTTTTCAAAAAAAAAAAAAAGAAATACTATTTCCTCTGTAGTAAATATATCTCTGCCAGAAGATATTTAGGTATTAATAATATCATTTTCTGTAAAAATCCAGTTGATAATAAAGATCTAGTTTTGAAGCTGTAAAAGAAGATGGCAAGCTAAAAATGTTCAACTCTTTCAAGATGTGGAAGACTTACCCTAATTAAATTAAATCTTTTAGGTATGCCTAATTATATCCTTTCTTGTTTTAAATGTCCGAACGAATCACTAAATCTCTTGACGACAAATGCCGCAACTTTTTAAAAGGTAAATGTTGTTTCTAATTCTCTATTGCTTGGTCACAAGTTTGTATCCCTAAATCTAAGGGGGTCTTGGTATTAGGTCTAGATCTAAGTTCAATAATACTGCTATTGCCAAACTAGGTTGGAAAATACGAACAAAACCACATAATTGGTGGATTAAGATTGTTAAAAACAAATATCTACATAGTAATTCTTTTTTTTACAGCAAAAAAACTTCATCTGCTTCTATGGCTTGGAAAGGAATTTTGGATGCTAGACATCTTATTAATGGCTGAAGATGGATAGTTGGTAATGGCTCCTTTATACACGTTTGGCTCTATATTGAGTTTATCCTTTTCCTCTAATAAACTTGATTGATCATTCTTCAAGAAACAATAGAAACACTCATGACACGTTTACTTACTTGGAATGGAAAATAATCATGAATCGGAGACAACTGGAATGGGAGAAGAAAGGAATCGGTATTGATTCTAGAGGAGTTGATTCCTAAACCAATCTCCCCCATTTGTAATCAAATTCCTGAGTATTCAGGAATCGATTCCTTATAAGGAGGTGGGACTTACACCCATTCTGGTTCCTTCATGTGTTAGACGCATGAATACTTTTATCCGGAATCATTCCAATTCCTTTATGTGTTAGTAAACGTAGGAATAGTTTTACCCCGTAATCATTCCCTCCCATTCCAAGTAAGTAAACGTGCCCTCAAGATCTTGTAAGTGATTGTATTACCAATAAGAACTGGAACATAGAGAAACTTTCTACTATCTTACCTTGTGATGTGGTTAAAAACATCTCTTCAATCCCTCTACCTTTTTTTTACTATCAAGATGAATTCATTTGGGGTCCAAATGGCAATGGTAAGTTTACTACCAAATCAACTTTTGAACTACAAACTCAACATGATCGAATAGGGGGAGTAAAAGTTAGAGCGCATAGGGTTGGAAAAACAAAAAAATTTCTTGTTGCTTATCCAGCGGCTCCCTTGCAATGACTGCAGCTCTTTGCCTTGTCACAACATGACGGGTGTGGTCAGATAGGCAAGGATGGTATCAGTGGGTGTTTGATGGTGGAGGAGACGACAGTTTGTCTTGTTCTATTATCTAGCGATGGTGAGTGATTCGTTAAAGATTGATCAACGGCTATCGAGTATTGTATGGTGGCTTGTAGAGCAGTGGTTGGGGATTCGAGGTTGGCGTTATTGATGATGATAAATATTCTATGTGGGATTGTACGTACCGGGTTTGGTTAGAAGTTGGATCTCATCGGAAGCTAGGCAATTGACGGATATGGACATCGAGGTTGGCATGGCGGGTATGATGGATGGTGGGGCTGAGGAGATGTGGTCTACAATTGGATGATATGACTTTGGTGTCTTCTGGCTTTGAACAATGGTTTCTAGCGAAGGGATTGATCAAGGGTGGGGATGTTTGTTTTGTCTTGATCCAAAGCATGGGAGTATGTGCTTCATGATTAAAGGAACTAGTATTACTAATTTCGTTGTGAGTTTCTTCAGGCGGCCAGATCTAGAGTCGATGTTGTGGAAGAAAATAGTTGTTTGCTGCATCTTATCTTATTTTATTATCTCTTTGGTTTTCGGTCATCTCTTTTTTGTTAGTATGGTTAGGTAAAATAGGTCCCTACTCCTTTGAGCTAGGGTTTAGGGGTTGTGGCATTATGATTGTGCCACTGTTTTGGTGTCATGCTCAGGGACGTTTCAATTTATTCTCGGTATGTTCTTCTGGTCAGGGTACCAGAGAAGGGCTCTTGTACTTGGTCTGGTTGTTTAAGGTCACGGTGTTGAAGGTGGTTTTTCTTCTTCTTGAGATTGGCTGTAAGAAGGTATGTAGACTTCTAAGTATGGTTGATTGATGAGCCATTGATATAGCGTTATTCCCGAGGACTATATGTTTTATGAATTATTATCGGTGTCTTTTTGTTGTCAATACGGAGATGAATTATCCTTCTAAGTAGTCTGGCTGTTTTGGGACACGGTATGGTGGAGGATGACATGGTTGTTTTTAGTGTTGGCGGTGAGAATATATGGTGATTCTTGGAATTGGTCTCATGTAGCCCGAGAAAATGGGAGATTAAATTAGTTAGGGGCTGGGCCCGTTTGGCTCATGGATGTTATCATTGATGATGAACCCATAACTGAGGTTGTTATTAGGGTGGAGAGTAAGGATCTTATGTCCATCACAGGTCATTCCCATGTTATGTATTCTTGCTATTATGGAATATAAGGTATTTTTCATTAAAAAAAAAAAAACTAAATACTGTTTAGTACCTGTGGTATAGGCCGAACATCGATTCAGTCCCTCGACTTTCAATTTCATCAAAAACACCCCTATAATATCCCTATAATATCATTTTCTCATCCAATAGCTCCCTCTGACTCCATTCCGTCAATTTCAGACGTTAAATGCTGACATGACATTTCCAACTCATCAAAGGTGGGGCCCACACGGAAGTGAAATTCCCAAATTGACCCTGGCCGACAGAATATTGGAAAATCTAAAATAAATTCCAAACTCTGAGATTGGGGAGATTTGAACCCCTCCCACCACATAAGCAAATGAAAGCCCCAACCACTAGACCACTTGTATGGTATTGATATATTACAAACAAAAATATCTATATAATAGTTTTTTTTTATTTTTTATTAAAAAAAAAAAAAACACTGTGTCATCATCGTCACACTTTTTCCCAAAAACTCCAGGCTCCATCGGATCATCACACTTTCTCATTTTCCTCATCCACGCACGCAGAAGAACAATAGGAAGCGGTGACGTCAGCGGCACCGTGGGTGGCCCAGTCGAGGCTTTCAGGCAGCGAATCCAAGCTGCAATCTCCGATTGGCATGGATTTGGAGACCTGGGTTTGGTTGAAAATGGAGTCTTTGGGGGAGAATTAGCAAAGCGGAGGAGGAATGTTTTCGTTGGGGTCAGAGGGATTTGGAAATCGTCGTCATCGTCTATGAGATTGAATCTGGAGTTGGCAGCCATGATTGGCGAAAAGTCGTGATTTTTGAGTGAGCTATTTGAATTTTGTTGAGAGAAACGGAGGGAAAAGTGAACCTTTTTGCAGAGCCTGCCTGAAAGTGGAACCTCCACCTCTCTGTCTCCTACACCCTCCGCGACGCTGCTCTGCCAGAGCCTCAATATTTCTGACGGCAAGCTCGGACTCAAAGTGACGACGATGACACTTTAAAAAAAAAAAAAAAACTATTTACAGATATATATTATTTTTGTTTGCAGTATATCCATACCATGCAAGTGGTCTGGTGGTTGGGGCATTCATTTGCATATGGGTTGGGAGAGGTTCGAGTCTCCCCAACCTCAAAGTCCGGAATTTATTTTAGATTTTTCCATATTCTGTTGGCCAGGGTCAGTTTGGAAATTTCACTTCCGTGTGGACCCCACCTTTGATGAGTTGGAAATGCCAGGTCAGCACTTAACGTCTGAAATTGACGGAATGGAGTCGGATGGAGCTATTAGATGAGAAAATGATATTATAGGGATGTTTTTGATGAAATTGAAAGTCGAGGGACTGAATCGATGTTCGGCCTATACCACAGGGTACTAAACAGTATTTAGCCCAAAAAAAAAGAACGACAAACTCAACATATTCCTAATTTTTTTGTCAGAACGATTTAGAAACCATTGATAATTTTCCTTCATTGTTCATTTGGTAAACAAGTTTGGTTCTTATTTTCAAATACCTTACAACTTGGAGTTTGGCAGTACTCTTATATAGATTGGTTAAATTTCATTAATGATTCAAACCTTAAAGAGAAAAATGGAATTCTTGAACAAATTTTAATTCTTAATTATAATGTTTGGTATATGCAAGAAATAAATTAATCGTTAGAGATAGCAGTGAGGATACTAACTCTCCTAACCAAGTTTATTTTGCTTTTGCTTCTATGTTTGATAATTATATATTCTAATGAAAATAAGTCTTCTGGCTCCGGAAAGAAAAAACCAAACAAACTCATATTATTAGGGGGGTGTATTGTATATGGAATTAGTGGAACTTTTAAAGAAATCTATGGAATTTAAAAGTCTGGGTGTATTCAATATAGACTTTTAACAGTCCATGAAAGTCTTGAGGTATTCAATTAGGATTTTTAAAGACTTCATGAATTCCACCAAAATCTAGGGGTATTCAATTAGGACTTTTAAAAATGAATAAAAGTACAGATGTATTCAAAATATCATTCATACTTATGGAATTAGAAAATCATGGATAATCATGGACTTTGTAGTGTTAACTATACATACCAAACTCCAATAATTTTCCAGCCTCCAGACCAAAGATTTCAAAAAGTCTATCAAAGTTTCCTCTTCAAAAAAAAAAAAAAAAAGGTCTATCAAAGTTCTTCTCTCCACGCACGAAGAAGTTTGTCCTTCATCATATCTCTTTCTTAATTTTTTGTCTTTTCTCTAATCTTTTATGATGGTAAGGCTGTCACGGGCCGAACTTTGCAATGCGCAAAGCGGACCGTGCGGCACTTGCTAGCAAGCAAGTCAGCCAAGTGAGTACCTTGCAAGGAACAATGAAAGCCACACGATATTAAAATAGTGCTAGTGACAAGCAAGAACACAATTATATGAATGTTGGGGCAACCACGAAGAACAATGAATAATCGAAAGGAAAGATCAAAGAGCAATCTCACGGGGCACAGATGATTGAATAATTCCTCTTTTATTGATGGTAAGACGGTAAGGGAGGCAAAAGTACATGTGCTTACCTATACTAGTTCCGTAGTCCAAACTATGCTGACTAGGAACCCCTCCCTATAGAGCATATCGGCCTTACATGAACCTGGCAGGAGGAAACATGAAAAAGGCCGAGGAGACTAATTGCTAAATAAAATAAATTACATAATTTGTAAATTACCAAAACAACCCTAGCACGCAAGCAAACCAACCAAATGCTTAACTAATGTCGACCCTGGACAAGGTTGCTTGCGGCATTACAAGTGCGGCCCCTAACACTATGGTATGTTAATGTTTCTCATACATCAACTTTTTTTATTACTTTGAGGACTCATTTTACCACTTTAAGGACTCATTTTATCACTTGAGAACTCATGTGGTAACTAAGAAAATTTACCACTTTAAGGACTCATGTTATTACTTTAAGGACTAATATTACTATTTTGAGGACTCATTTTACCACTTTAAGGCAATTGTATGCATGTCATACGTTAACATATTGTAGAATTTCCCCTTTTATGATATCAACCTTTTTTGATACCCAACATGTTCATTGTAGTTGTTGAATGTGATTTTTGTTTTTTTTTGTTCAATTGTGGTACTTTGAACCCTAATAGCAATAAAAATGATTTATGAAACCCTAAAACTCAAATATTGTGGTCTAACCCTAAGACCTTGAACCATACTAAATTTTATCTTATTAATTAATTATTCTCATTAATTTGAATTTATATTATGGTTCAAAAAAAGGTTGAACAATTGAATTTCAATTGATTGATTATAGATCAAGACATTGACCAATATTGCTACAATATATGTTAATCGGCGAAAACAAAATTGATGAGAATAATTAACCATAAACATCAAGTGATCTATATTGTATATTTATGTTGTTGGGAGATTAGGAATAAGAACAAACTCGCTTGACAGACTAACAATAATTTATTTGAGTCAATTTCTATTAGAAAATTCTGGAGCATTGAAGAGACAACAAGTTATTATTTTGTTTTGTGTTTGAGCTGCATTTGTTTTAATTTTTTTTGTTTTTTTTTTTTTGTTTGTTTGTTTGTTTTTTTTTTTAATATTTTGTACATCTTAGGAAATCTGTAGAAGTCATTCATAATAAAGTATATAGATTTTCATGAATTAATAAAAGTCTGTTGCTAAAATCAATGGTTTTAAGAAATCCATAACAGTCTATCAACTTTTTAAAGAGTCTGTGGACTTTTCAAAAAGTCTGTCATTTAAAAAAAGTCTGCACAAATCCAAATACAATACACCCCCCTTAGTATTAGATGGATTCATCCTTCAGAAAAATTTATCAAGATGAACTTTGATGGTTCAATACTCCTTCATGATAACTTAGCAGCTTCAAGCTTTGTCTTTAGAGATGAAAATGGCTTGTCTATATTAGGGAGGTCGTTGACGAAACCCCCTATACCAAATATAAACCGCGATGGACCCTGAGCCACACCACCATATGGAGCCTTCCCCACTCCGACCTGTAACGTCCCGAACCTAAATTTACCAGTTTACGAGTCTTTCGATGGGTAAACGACATTTACATTTACTTTTTGGCTCCGTTTTGACATTTTAGGGGGCCCTAAAAGTTGACTTTTTGTTCGGGTCAAAATTTGAGAAAATGTTCTGCATGAAAGTTGTAGAGGACGTTAAACCGAGCGCGTGCATATGTGGTACGTAAAAATCGGAGTTCGTATGCGAAAGTTATAAGCGAAAATGTAAAGTTACTGTTCATGGTAACTTTCTATAAATAGGACGAGTTACCACAGTAACTCGTCATTTTCACTCTCCCCGATTTTCTCTCCCTCTTCCCCCGCGTCGCCCTCTCTCCTTCTTTTTCCGATTTCTTCACCGTCCAACGTCCGATTGACGTGATTCTAGAGGTCCTTGGACCGTCGCTTCCTCCTCTACACGATGGTACCAGTGGGTATCGGCGATTTGGCCGGAAAACCCCGAATTTATGCAAGCTTTGTTACTGTAGCAGTTTGCTTCTCCGGCGAAATTCTCCAGTTTCCGGCTATCTGCGGCGGTGAAATTGGCTCTATTAGGAGCGCCTCAAGTCACTGATCATCTTCCCTCAAGACTTCTAGCTGGAATTTCCACGTTTGGAAGGTGAATCTGAAGGATTTCCAAATTGGTGGGTTTGGAGATTTTCGGGTTTGTGTTCATCGGCAAAATTGGAGCACTTCAAGGTATTTTCTCACTTGGTCACAGTTATGAAAAGTGCTTAGAATATTGAGATGATTTTGTGGTTGAAATTTGGTGGCCGGAGTAGGAGTTGGCCGCGCGTGAACAGTGCGGTGCGTGAACAGTGGTGGCGTTTAAACAGTAATTTAAATTATATATCTTTTAGCTAGTTAAATCCTATAATTTTTGTAGAGGTTGAATATGTGAATTTGGTTGGAATTGGAGAAGTTTTTAATCGATTACGAATTTCTGAAAATTTAGGATTTCGATTATCGATTTACGAGAATCCGACTGTCGGATATCTCTTGGTTCTGACTTGGAACATTTAAGATAACGAATTGGTATTAGAGGTAAAATTTGGGTTGAATATGTGAAGAAGTGGAGAGATGATTTATATGGATTTGATTTTGAGAATCGTATTTAATTGTTGAATAGTTATTCACGGAAAATATTTGTGTTCAGGGCGACGTACCGAGCTATTGCTCGACGAAGGAACTTGTATGCGTGATCGCCTCAATAGTACTTTGAGTGGACATTTATTTTAAATTAAATGTGCATGCAGTATATTATTATTTTCCGATGGAGGTTTAATTTATCATTTGAATGATTGAGTATTATGATTTTATGAGTGTTTGGACCCAAAATGAACATTTTGGCCTGACAAGGCACGTCTTGGAGAAATTGAGCCAATGTCAGTGGCTCAAGCTATATATTGTCGACAAGCTCGAAATATATATATTTAGAGGCTAAATAAAGCCTACTATGGAAGTATGACAAGTCAACTTTAGCATATTTTCCTACTTCGGCTAGGAAAAAACCGAGCTAGACAAGGAAGGAGGGGTGGCAGACTAACCAAATGAAATCGAAATGTGCTGAAACTTTCCAGATCCATTCTAGACAGCCCAAGGATCATTTCTTATGAAGAGTGCCAGAGATGTTTTTGAGTGGAAGGCCTTCAAACAATCAGTCCAATCTTTTGCAGAAGCAAAACTGGAAAACTGGACCTGTAAGAGGTCCAGCAGCGTTTTCGGCCCAACCACTATACCAAAAATTCTGAAATTTTTCCAGGGTGATCTACACTCATAATGGAACATTTTTTATGAAGAGGTCATAGTGAAATTTGGAATGCTTGTTGGAGAAATAATTGAAGGAATAAAGGGGCAGAAACTGACCTAAAACCAACTCAATATTCACATGTTCATGTTTCCTACCCACATGAAGAAAGCTAGATGCTTTTCTTCTTTTCCTTGGATATATTTTTCAAGACAATCTCTTTAATAGATCATCATCACTTCCATGTTGTTGCACCTTCATGCCTTGCTTTCATTTCATCATTTCTCTATCTTTTCCATATTTTACAAATCACTTTCATATTCCACTTTCATTATTTTTCTTCCACTCATCATTTCACTCTTCTTTTTCTTCCCTATATAAACACCTTCTCTTCTCATTCTAAATGACACATTCACATTCAACAACAACATCTCTAAGATGATCTAAGTTCTCTCTAGAGCAAACCTCTCTAAGAGCAACTCCTCTCCCTCTCCTTCTCTTTCTCTTAGCGGTGATCTCACTCCTAGTCCTAGTCTTCTCAGAAGCCGACTTTCAGTGCCACCAAACCCTCTGTCAACGTGCTTCGGTCCTAGTCTCCTCGGGAGCCGACGGTAGTGCCGCGACCACAACGGTTACGGAACCAGCCAAGCAAGGGTAACGCCCTAGCAACCCAGCCAAGCTAAAGTCACGCTTTAGCAAGTTCTCCTCACTTCCCGGTGGTTCTCGCTCTGCTCGATCTACAACATCGAGTATCGATTTGGTGATTTTCAAGAAGCTCAGCAAAAGTCCTCACCACGAGGCACAAAGAATCCCACGACGAGGTTGGTGCTCTCCTCGTCCACAATTGCTTGAAAGAAGTCAGGTCAAGGGACACCCCCGACGACCGCACCCGAACGGTGCTGGCACGCCCGCGCAAGAAAAGAGACTGTTGACCAGCTGCAGCAAAATTGGAGCCAAACATTTTGGCACACCCGGTGGGACAACATCAGAGTCTTTTCTCTTGAAGCACATTCAACCACCGGGCTTCAAAACAAACATTTTGGCACGCCCAGTGGGACAACATCAGAGTCTTTTCTCTTGAAGCACATTCAACCACCGGGCTTCAAAACAAACATTTTGGCACGCCCAGTGGGACAACATCAGAGTCTTTTCTCTTGAAGCGCATTCAACCACCGGGCTTCAAAACAAACATTTTGGCACGCCCAGTGGGACAACATCAGAGTCTTTTCTCTTGAAGCACATTCAACCACCGGGCTTCAAAACAAACATTTTGGCACGCCCAGTGGGACAAGGTTAGAATTTTTTATTTTGAAGACATTCAACCACCGGGCTTCAAAACAAACATTTTGGCACGCCCAGTGGGATTACATCAGAGTCTTTTTGTGTTCACCATCATTGGGATGCCAGAGGAAAATCTTTACCAAAAGAAATTCCTGAAGTCATGGCGACGATAGAAAGCTATGTGCCCATTCCCATTCCGGAGAATGCGAGCATAGAGGAGCGACTTGCTATCTTTCAACAGAACACTGCTTCGTATTATGCGAATTTGAAAAATGTCCTGGCAGCGCAGCAGAAGAGGATGGATGAACTTTTCCAATCAGCCCAACAAGAGCCGTGGCAGACTTGGGAGCAGCTGGCCGACGTGACCCAACCAGCCCAAGAAAACCACCAGCAGTCGGTGAATGTCGTCTCGACCCAGCACAAACAGACCTCATCGGAGTCCGCGACCATGCACAAGAATGACGCCAATCTGACTGCAACTCATGTGGATTCGCAACATGGGGAGGTTGACGCCATCAACACAAAGCAAGAGAGCTCCTTGAAAAGTCAAGAAGCGGCGCGCGAAGATGGTGTTACCAAAATTGAATTGCCTATAAGAGGCGATCAATTTAAAAGCAAAAACCTTCCACTCGACCAGCCCGTCGCAGAAGAAGAAAGTAGCTTGCCCATTGTTGAATCACAGCCTTACATAGAGGCTACTTATGGAGAACGTCATCAACAAGATTGTTCTTCAGACAAGAAAATCGTCTCTGAACAAATATCTGATGTCTCCATTGATCAAGCCAAATATGTGGCTACTGATCAGATGCATGGGGGGCAAGATATGACCCATGATCATCCCTTTGATCAAGAGAAGTTGGCGACAGTTGGCGACAAAGCCGATCTTGGGACACCGTCATCTCCCAAATTGCAATTGAAGATCATGCCTCGTCAACTAACAAAGATACTTGGGGGGCAAGATTACCCCTCTCTCGAGCCAAATTCCTCCAAATTCTTCAAGGAGAAGTATCTTTGTTCTTTTCCTACAAGCTCTCACAGGAGGGATTTTTACCCTACAAATTTTTATACATCGGAGCTTGGAGTGAAGCATAGATGGCCTCCCCCGTGGCCTTCTGGAGGTTAGCCAAATATAGTGCTGCTAACTTCTTTCTTTGTTTTTAAATTTCCTGTCAATTTTCACTTTTCATTTTTATTTTCGTCATTTGTGAATCATAACGGAATAGGTGAAGTCTCTTTTGTTAATATTGGCCTAAACTCCTTATTGGTGCCTAGTTCAGGTCCCTTAAGGTTAAGGGCGGCTTTTATTAACACTTGTTGAACTGTCTTCATACTTATGACCTTTCTCATCTTAGTAAGTATAGCCTATGTGAAATGGTGTCTAGAAAGGGGACAACGTTCATGACAGGTTCTTGAATCCAGAAGTGCGTGCAAATGGGCCTAAACCACTATGTGGGAGTAGCTCATGCCAAAATGGATTCTGCCTCTCTTGTTCGCCCTCCCCCACCTGACCATTTCAGTAAGGTTGCCCAAAGGATTTGAAAGAAAATTTGTGTCTAGACGACTATACTTGGGCCGCATGTCTAAACTTTGATTCACAATATCTTATAAAAAAAAAAAATACAAAAATACAAAAAAAAAGTTTCAAATTTGTGCGTCGCGGAGGATGCAAAAAATTGTGTTCTTGCCTAATAGTGGCTGGAACTTGCTAATATACTTAAGAGGCCATTGGTATTGGTCTGGGCACATATACAAGAGGCATTTAATATGCCTAGTATGGTATTAGCAGTGGAGGAGGTCAAATCAATATTTTTGCCAATAATTGTGGCGAAAGCTGGGTTGCGAATTGTTGGCAGCGAAGTGGTTTTAATTACATGGCCTCGCAAAGGATGGTTCGCGAAGGAAGACTGGCAATTAATATATGTATGCTCACTATGTATAATTAAGAGGGAGAGAGGCCACTGTTCAAGTAATTTTAGTCAAGCCAATACAAGTGGCTTTGGAGCAACGACATTATAAGAGGAGTGCTAATTCAAGACCTCTTCAGTCAAGACGAAGACCCTTTGACTTCGAGGTCTGGGGGGCAATGTTTGGACCCAAAATGAACATTTTGGCCTGACAAGGCACGTCTTGGAGAAATTGAGCCAATGTCAGTGGCTCAAGCTATATATTGTCGACAAGCTCGAAATATATATATTTAGAGGCTAAATAAAGCCTACTATGGAAGTATGACAAGTCAACTTTAGCATATTTTCCTACTTCGGCTAGGAAAAAACCGAGCTAGACAAGGAAGGAGGGGTGGCAGACTAACCAAATGAAATCGAAATGTGCTGAAACTTTCCAGATCCATTCTAGACAGCCCAAGGATCATTTCTTATGAAGAGTGCCAGAGATGTTTTTGAGTGGAAGGCCTTCAAACAATCAGTCCAATCTTTTGCAGAAGCAAAACTGGAAAACTGGACCTGTAAGAGGTCCAGCAGCGTTTTCGGCCCAACCACTATACCAAAAATTCTGAAATTTTTCCAGGGTGATCTACACTCATAATGGAACATTTTTTATGAAGAGGTCATAGTGAAATTTGGAATGCTTGTTGGAGAAATAATTGAAGGAATAAAGGGGCAGAAACTGACCTAAAACCAACTCAATATTCACATGTTCATGTTTCCTACCCACATGAAGAAAGCTAGATGCTTTTCTTCTTTTCCTTGGATATATTTTTCAAGACAATCTCTTTAATAGATCATCATCACTTCCATGTTGTTGCACCTTCATGCCTTGCTTTCATTTCATCATTTCTCTATCTTTTCCATATTTTACAAATCACTTTCATATTCCACTTTCATTATTTTTCTTCCACTCATCATTTCACTCTTCTTTTTCTTCCCTATATAAACACCTTCTCTTCTCATTCTAAATGACACATTCACATTCAACAACAACATCTCTAAGATGATCTAAGTTCTCTCTAGAGCAAACCTCTCTAAGAGCAACTCCTCTCCCTCTCCTTCTCTTTCTCTTAGCGGTGATCTCACTCCTAGTCCTAGTCTTCTCAGAAGCCGACTTTCAGTGCCACCAAACCCTCTGTCAACGTGCTTCGGTCCTAGTCTCCTCGGGAGCCGACGGTAGTGCCGCGACCACAACGGTTACGGAACCAGCCAAGCAAGGGTAACGCCCTAGCAACCCAGCCAAGCTAAAGTCACGCTTTAGCAAGTTCTCCTCACTTCCCGGTGGTTCTCGCTCTGCTCGATCTACAACATCGAGTATCGATTTGGTGATTTTCAAGAAGCTCAGCAAAAGTCCTCACCACGAGGCACAAAGAATCCCACGACGAGGTTGGTGCTCTCCTCGTCCACAATTGCTTGAAAGAAGTCAGGTCAAGGGACACCCCCGACGACCGCACCCGAACGGTGCTGGCACGCCCGCGCAAGAAAAGAGACTGTTGACCAGCTGCAGCAAAACTGGTGCCAAACAATGAGCTTGTTTTCTTGAGATTTATTATGCTCTATGAGTTACGAGATTTTTAGTGGTTTTCCTTCCCGAGGGCTTTTAATAGATTTTTCAAGCTATTTATTTATGGGTTATTGGGTTGGGAAACGATTTTCGGGAAGTGTTTGATTAAGAAAATATTATGAGAATTATTGATTTCGAATATCAGTTGATACGATGATATACGAGTACGGAGGATTTAGCAAATATTTGAGCATAGTTGAATTATCGAGATTTATTGAGTTTTGAGCTTTTCAGCCTTGAAGTTAGATTGAGATTTCTTTCCGAAAGCATTTGTTGATTTACAGAGTATTTGATTTATGCTTTCGAGGATTTATTGAGATATTGAGGTTTGAGTTAGCGGGATAATCCTGAGTTATGCTTTCAGTGGATTATTAATGTTTTATTGAAGTAACAGCGAGTTTCTTTCCGAAAGCAAGTAACTGAAAGAGGTTGTTTCCAATTTATTGAGGAGGCTATTCAGTTTATTGAGAAGGCTATTTACGGCGCATGCGCATATTACCTAGTTGGCAGTCCCTTCTAGGTAATAATCTGGTTGGCAGTCCCTTCCAGACTATATTCCGGTTGACAGTCCCTTCCGATGCGTCATCTGGGTGGCAGTCCCTCCCAGATGGCATGAGATGGTTAGTTGGCAGTCCCTTCTATCCACCGCCTCCTATTCCAGTTGGCAGTCCCTTCCGATGCGTCATCTGGGTGGCAGTCCCTTCTAGATGACATGAGGTAGTTAGTCGGCAATCCCGTCTACTACCTGTGGTTAGTTGGCAGTCCCTTCTACCACCACCTCCTATTCCGGTTGGCAGTCCCTTCCGATGCGTCATCTGGGTGGCAGTCCCTCCCAGATGGCATGAGATGACTAGACAGCAGTCCTTTCTAGTCATCAAGCAAGCCTTTTGAAAAGGATGTTTTTATAAGGATTGAGGATGAGATTTTAAGAGATTTCAAGATGTTTTATTTCTATGCGATTAAGATTGCAATAAAGATGATGATTAAAAGTATTTTTTTTTTTAAGATTATTACTGCATGCGAGATTTTAGAGAATAACTTGGGAAAACATTAAGTTTTACTTATTCATTCGAAATTACTTATTTTACGTCCACTCACTCTAACGGTTTTTAAATGTTTTTCCCTGGGCCCTTCGGTTTCAAATGCCCAGTTTGCAGGCCAGTTTAGCTTGAGGTCGAGCGTACTTGGGGTTGAGGCATAGCTGTCATAGCTTCCGCATTATAAAAGTATCGGGCCTTTATCTTGTATTCTACCTTTTTGTACGCCTAAGAAATAGATTGCTCTGATAACCTTTGAGATTAATATTTTTAAGTTCAGAATTGTTTGTGAAATTGGGAGGTGTTGTGATTTAGGGAGCATGGTGGCTCCAGAAGTTGTGGTGGATTATTTTAGAAGTGTAAATGTCTTTCTACAGGTTTTTGGGTAGTCCACTTTTAGAAGGAGTTCCGCCAAATTTTTTGGTAGAATTTCTTCTAAGGTGGGCCCCGCAGGGCCACTTCGGATTTCAAGGTGAAATCCGGGGCGGGTCCTGTCACGACCTCACCTCCATACTTCCACCCTTACTGGACGGAGACCCGCCCCCGACCATAAACCATTCTCCACCGCAATCCAACAAGCCACCACCATGCTCCCACAAACACCACCGCACTTCCCCAAAATCCACCACAAGCCAGATTTGGCACACCCATATCACACCATTGGGGAAAATCACAAAACCTCCTATCCAGCCGCCGAGAGCCCCTCCACCATTGATCAAAACCTGGTGCGGCCCAACTAGAGAAATCTAGCCATGACCTTCGTCCAAGCCCTAACCAAAGCAAGAAGCCAATCCGAAGAACCCCCTCTGCCACCTTGACGAGAGAGACACCGAGAGCAAAAACCCCTCCTACGAGAAGTCCACACCATCGAGGAACAAACATAACCAGTCTGGCAGCAACCATAGCACCCCCATCACGGCTAAAGACCAACGCCAGAATGATGGCACCACCAGACGAGGACAGTCGAACACAGAGAAACCAAGATTTTTGCAAGCACGTGGAGCGCGTACCAAACCCTCCATTTTAATCTCTGTTTTATCTTTTGATGGACTAGACGAGTTAGGCTATGTGAGCCCCCAATCCTGTCTATTTGGTTAGGTTTAATGAGGCTATTATATACTCATTGATTGTAAGTTCATTCAGTTGAATAAAATAATATTTGATAAAAAAAAATATATTTAGATGTGTTGAAATTTTGTATATCCAAATGGTAATTTAAAAAAAAAAAAAAATTATAGTTCACCTTGATTTTTTTTTTCCTATAGAATTTATGTTTTAGAAGTCATGTTAATTACATGTAAATGGTGTTGCCCAAATCAAGTTCGGCTATTTCTGTGGCTTCTCTATCGCAAAATTCTTCTGCACCATCGTGGCTAGTAGGCGTGGTGGCCTGTGTTATACCAGTTCGATTGCCTCTTGATGTGAAGCTTTGTCCAGCCTATTAGGGCCGTCATTTTGTGGTGGCTTATCTAGACCAAGGTGAGCGCATCTCAAAGGTAGAGGGGTGCTAACAGAGGCGTTGGTAGATCTGGTTAACTCGTGGAGAGATAGGGTTTGTCTGTGTCGAGTCAGGTTCTAGTCGCGTTTTCTCTCCATAAATGGTTGCACTCTCGGCGTGGACATCTTTTGGCTGATTGGCGTCTAATGATGGTTTGGTGGTAAAATGCAGTGGTGAGAAAGAGTTGTATTAGGGTAGATGCTGGGCTAACACTTTGTTAGACCACTTTTTGAGGAGCTGACATCAGTCTGGCTGGGTATACGGACCCTCGTCACCAGCAGGTTGGAGGCAAGGTGTTGGGTTGGTCTGGCGGCGACAGTAAGGACATACACTTGAGCTTGGCCTCTGATTTGTTTTTCAAATCTAGGTTTGGGCCTTGTTGGATGGTTTAGAGCAGTAGTTCTTGGGCTTACCAACTTTTGGTTCAAATTTGAGATCCCAGTGGATTTGGGCCCTGTTTTGGTACCTAATCTCTTATTTTTATTGGGATCATACTTGCGAAGAATTGCAGGGCTTTATGGGTATGAGATTGTCAGCAAGTATGTATATAGATTTTGCGGAAAAAAAAAAATTTATTGTCAGTCTCTTATTAGTTTACTGCCCCTGAGCTTTACTTAATAGGTGGAGTAGTATTGCGTATAGTGGTGTCTCTTTCTTGTGGCCCTACATGGCGCGTCACTGTGTAATTCTATTTTTTTAGTTTTTTTATTGAATAAAATGGCTGACCTCCTTCGAATATAAAAAAAAAAAAACACTACATGGAAATATTAAAAATGACATGTATTGATATTTTTTTGAATGAAAATGTCAACTCTATTAATAATAAGAAAGATTACAAAAGATAGATGTAGAAACTACATCAAAAATGAAAAAAGCGACAATAAAAGATTGAAAATAAAACCTAGCATAGCTATAGCTGGATGCAATAATGCATCTGAAGATGCACCAGATGTAATCCGGGCTATTTAAAGAATTACTAATGGTATGACCGACCATCAAAGTAACCGGTGATATAACCACCCAAGCATATTCCTCGTATCTCGTACGCCGAAAAAAGAACAATCTTCCACCTATGTTATTAATAGTATGACCGACCATAAAAGGGCAACCTTCTAACAATATAACTGGTGATATGACCATCCATGCATCTTCCACGTAAAAAATACGCCAAATAGAGGATAATCTTCCACCTGAAAAACAGTACCACATATCCAAACAATATAGGCCCAACCCAAACCCAGAGACCTAGCCCAAATCAAGGCCCGACATGTATTGATATTTGTGTATGTTCGTAATTCGTATTTTATGTGTGAATTTTTTAAAATAATTTTTACTAAAATTACTGAATTATTTACGTACATTTAAATTTTTTTTTTTTGAGAATGTATATATAATTTCTGTACTGAATAGTGAGAATGTATATTTAATTTCTGTACTGAATAGTACTAATTATGTCCGATGATAAAATAGAGCTTTGACACCGTCGCGTTTGTGCTAGGTACCAGAAAAAAAAAAAAAAAAAAGCAGCCCCACGAAGGATTTGCTCTGCGTATTCTTTAAAATCATCTCCAACGGAGTGGTTATTTTCTACGTGGAGGCCTAACAACTATAAATGACAGATAAAAAATAAGTCCAACCCATATGTCATTTGCCACGTGGATGACAGTTTTGTTTCAATCTGTCAAATTTGACAGAGGCTGAGTCTTCTGTCTTTTAATTTTTTTATTATTTCTCTCTCTTCTTGCTCTTTCATTCTCGTCTCTCTCTTTCCTACCCAAACCAAAGCCAAAGGCTGTAGATCTGCAATTTTGACATAAAAGAAGCATTACTACCTGAAATTTTAAGAGTATATCAGTAGAAATCTGATTCCAATAAGGTTATTACTCGAATCAAAATTTTGATTGGTGTACCCAAAGCATCAGATCGTTTAAAGATGTGAAGATCAAGAAGGGGAAAAACAGTTTGGGTTCAGAGGAAGAAGATGATTGCTGGGTAAAAAGGTCTCTGCAAAAGAGATGGATCAAGAATACCTACGCCCAAATAGTACGTCTATGGCTGGCGATGGCGATGATTGATCAGTATTTGAAAAAAAAAAAAATGAATACGATGGAGAGATTAGAGAAACAACCCAAACAAGAAAGGAAGATAGAGAAGGAAAGAGAAAACAGTCCAAACAGATGAGATGAGATCTAAAAAGGATGGTCGATGGTCCTCCACCGTCTTTGATCAGAATCTTCTTAACTTTGGTCTGCCTTATTTACAAGATTAATTGATGTTCAGAAAGATAGAGAGGAAAAGAGAGAAGGAGAATGAAGAAAGGAGAGAAGAAAGGAGAGAAGAAAAAAACAGAAGAAAGGAGAAGAAAGTAATAAAATAATAATGTTTTTTTGACCCATCTATTGGAGTAGAATTCTAATAAATGTCAAATTGCCATGTTAGCACTTAGCAGTCAAATTTAAATTTGACAAAAATCAAAAGACATCTATGCTGGAGATGCTCTAACGCGTGAACATTTAATTCGTGAAAATGTCCGATGGGCCCACCCCAACACGTTGCTGGTAAGAAAAAGGAAAAGTCAGACGAAAAATCACACGATGGGGCAACAGAAAAGTATTTACTGCTCGGGCCTTCTTTCTATTTTTGTTCTCTCTCTCTCCCCAAAAACTAACCAACCAACCAACCCCAAAAGGCGTTTGGCTCTTTCTCTCCCCAAAAATTACCCAACAGAAAAAGGCTAAAAGTCGAGTCAGTCTCCCAGTCTCTGGAGTCAGTCAGTCTCTGAGTTCCAATCACAATAGGGCAGATGCATCGCAGAGACTCCATTCTGTGATTTCTTGGGGTTTCTTCTTCTTCTGCTTGTTGAACTAGACGACATGTCGCACTTCAAGTCTCCGATGAGGCTGTCTACGTCTCTGATCAGGCAGCTCAAGCAGAGAGTCAGAATGGGCAGCAATCCTCTGCAGTCGCACTCCAGATCCTTCACCTCCATCGAAGGCCACCGCCCGGTCATCGTCCACAAGCGCAGCCTCGACATTCTTCACGACCCTTGGTTCAATAAAGTACCAAATCTTTTGCATTCTCAATTTTTATTCTTCTTTTTGTTTTTTTTTTTTTTGTTTTGGTGAGTAGTACTGAACTGAGTGTTGAACATGTGATTGTTTGTCTGACAAGAAAATAATTCAAATTTGATTTGTGTTTTGTGTTGAGTTTGGGGCTTGATCATGGCTTTTGTGTGTTTACTTGGTTTTTTTTTTTTTTTTTTTTTTTTTTTTTTTTTTAATTTTTAATCATTTTCTTGTTTCTAATTTTGTTTAGTTTGATTCATGAGGAGTTTTATCTTTGAATGATTTGTAGGGGACATCATTTTCCATTACAGAGCGAGATCGTCTTGATCTTCGGGGACTTCTCCCTCCAAATGTCATGACATCCGATCAGCAAATTGAACGCTTTAGTAAGTCTTATACTTGTCTAGTCCTTTGTCTGCTCTTGAGGCTTGAGCTTTTTGATAATGTGATATGACTGGTATCAGGTTTTCGTGAAAGCACGACAGAAGTTGTGTAATGTAACCTGTTATGGATTTCACTGTTCCTTGGAAAGAAATTAGTTTGCATTTGCGTCTTTGCAGGTTGAATATTTTGAGCATATTTTTTCATGCTTTGATTTTGGGTGGTATTTGGCATCCACCAATTCATTTTCCTTCATAGAACATAAAGCATATTTGGTCATTAGAGTTGATCTACAGAATTAAACAAACAGTTTCATGGTTACTCAGTTGCAAGAAGTGGTTATGTTATACTACCTCTGTTTTTGGTTTCTAGAAGCTAGTCTGCCATAGTGTTTATATGCTTCCGAGTCAAGAATTTAAGATTACCAGTGTAGGAATACTTTTTGCATATGTAGAGATTTTTTTAGCAATATACTGAATGGACTGCATTCTTACGTTTTAACCCTCGTAATATATTATTCGCTGCTTTAATCATGTTTTAGAATGCTCTAGAACATTTTGTTGCCATATGAAGTGACTGATTATTTCAGCAATAAAACTATGGAAATTTGTTAATTGACAGTGGCTGACCTGAAGACACTTGAACATAAAGCAAGAGATGGACCATCTGATCCAAATGCTCTGGCAATGTGGCGAATATTAAACAGGTTGCATGACAGAAATGAAACAATGTACTATAAAGTAAGTAACAAACTCCTGTATTTATTAATCCATGTTGAGGTGTATAATCTAGTTGATATTGGTGTGTAGCATTTGTCTTCTTCAGATGATAGTTTGATATATATGCTACCAAAGGAGATATTGTGTCTTGATCTAGCCCCAGAACTCATGAGAAAATTTCTGATGATATCTCACTCTGTGTCAGATAGTAGGAAAACTTCTCAGTTTTACAAGAACATGTGAAGATATATGTACTTTTAAGTCAAAGTATTTCCAGAGTAGGTTATTATATATCCTTCACAAGTGAACTATTTTCCCATTTATGGATTTGAAAAACTGGAGCGTGAATTCGAGTTTTGACTTTTGAGAGTTGTGACTTTAGTCTCTGTTTTCGTTGTAGTGGAGAAAATTTTAAGACTTTTTACCTAAAGAAAAATGCTTAAAATAAAAAACTAGGGAAGACAGGGAGAGTCTGTTGCTTGAAAATCGTTAGAACATATTATCCTCGGTGCTATGTAAAACCTTATATTAATAACTTCACCAGAATCTAGTCAGCCAACAGTGATCCACCGTATGTGACTAAATCTTCCATTACACTAAGTCTCTTCCATTAATAGAATCAGCAGGTCGATTTCTCCTTGTTTTGGCTTAGGGTGTCTAGAAAATTATCACCTCAGTTACACATGCATGTACATCATTCTTTGACTGCCATGCTGCTTGGGTAGGTTGAAATGTTTAATTTATTAATAAATTATATTTTATAAAAAAAATTCATCTCTGAATTTGACAGGTTTTGATTGCCAAGATTGCGGAATATGCACCTATAGTCTACACTCCTACTGTTGGACTTGTCTGCCAGAATTACAGTGGTTTGTTTAGAAGGCCCAGGGGAATGTACTTTAGTGCGGAAGATCGTGGAGAAATGATGTCTATGGTTTATAATTGGCCAGCTGATCAGGTTTTTAATCTTCTTCAATTGCCCAATTAATTGTAGGACATATTTTATATGAACTACCATCATGCAACTACTTGACATTGGTCTTTTTTCTTTTTCAACCTTTAAAGGATTGGAAAGTGTTCACTTTGCTTGTAACTTTATCTGTTCTTAATACTATCTTCTCCATTTCCACATGACAAAAGATCTTTTTTGCCGATGAACTTGGAATAATCTGGCTGAGAATTCAAGCTTACTCTCAAGTATTGGTTATTAGTTTACTGACAGCTACATTTATTTCCTCCAAATTACACTTTTCTCAATCTCATAGTCGGTCAATTGAATATAGTTCCAGATATTTTATTTTTGGTGTTTCATTTCCCATCTTCTCTGCGTTTGACTTGTGTATCAAATGAAATGTCAATATGTTTGTTGGTGACTTGTTTAGAAGTTCAGTGGACTATTTTGTTTTCTTTCCTTTGAAAACTTTATGGTACAATCTACACAGTATTTCAGAGTGAGAGGTGTGCATCTTATGGCCACGTAGAATAACCGTTTTGAGGTTAATATATGTTTGAAATGAAGATGTCAAAAATTTAAGTTGTGTTGAAACAGGTGTGTTTTTTATTCATATTTATAAGAGAATGTTGAAGGTGGAAATAAAATTACACAGGTTAACCTTGATTACCTTCCTCTCATTTTAATAACTCCTTAATTCTTGGATATGAAAAGTGAATACCATATGTGGATTTCATTGTTGCTGTTTCAGAAAAAAGTGCAGCTTAATTTATGTGCTCAACCATGGATTCATTTGCAGGTTGATATGATTGTTGTCACGGATGGGAGTAGAATATTGGGTCTTGGAGACCTTGGAGTCCAGGGAATTGGAATCTCAATTGGGAAGCTGGATTTATACGTTGCTGCTGCTGGAATAAACCCTCAAAGGGTAATCTACTGCTCATTTTACATCCTTTTCCTCATGGCTCATTATTTAATTTTGTTCTTTATGTGTTTTGTTTTTCACCATTTGCATCTAAAATATGCCACAGTATTTTATTCCTTCCAGTAGGATTGTAAGTGATGTATTGCAATTTTGTGCAATTTTGCATCAATTGTCCAATGTTATCAAGGTGATCTTTATATGTTGGACAATTATTGGTAAACCAATCTACAAACGTGCTTTAGTGTATGGGATCCCTTCTAGTTTATAGTGCTCAAATTTGGGTGGGACTGATTCGTATTCTGCATTCTCAGTGTGCTAAGTTTAGAGAATTTCGAAGATAGGCATGCCGCAGTTTAGGAAAGAAGATATGGGTGCCTCACTACCTTTCAAATAAAGATGTGCAACATGTGGACATCTTAGGAGATCAACCCTCTTGGTACTTTGTGGGGTCCATCTTTTAAGCATTTTAGGGACATTCATATTCTTCATAGATGGTCAACTTGTATGTACTTCTTTGTATGTTGTATCTTTAATAAAAAGAATCTCCCTTTCAAAATAAATAAATAAAAGGAATCTCTGTTATAAAAGAAAAATAATAGAGGAGACTTACATTTTTCAAAGTTCAAGTACAAAATGGTCATAATTACTGTGAACTGTTGGGTCTGTTTTATATATACGCAGAGCCATTCCACTAAGGGATCCCTTCTTTTGTGCATTTTGAGGGATCACTTGGGGCACCCACTTTCCCATCCCATTTTGGCAATCCAATTGTTCAGTCCTTGGTCTTTCTACATAGATCGTGTCTGCAATAACTGAGCCTAGTTGGCTATGATTAAGTTACTTAGATCAAATATATGAACAAATCAAATTTGTCCATTATGAACCGTTCATTCACAATGATTAACAATTATGAATGCTTGAATGATAATTAATGGTTCATATTGGACAGATATGGTTTGTATATATATTTGATCCAAGTACCTTAATGATTGCCAACTCAGATCAATTTTTGCAGACATGATCTATGTATAGAGACCTAAAACCCGAACGGTCGGCTTGCTGCAATGGGATCGGAAACTGGGTAGGACAAGCAGTCCCTTAAAATGACCCAAAGAAGGGATCCCCTAGTGTGAGGGCTCTCATATCTTTGGCAATAGTTCTTTATTGGTTTTGGGTGGTTCTGCATTGTTTTGATCATTATATATTCATCACTTCATTTTGGTGAACTTTCATGTTTATTTGTACCAAACATCATTTTCACCCCTAACGTTCCACGCAATATAGGTACTGCCTGTGATGATTGATGTTGGAACCGACAATGAAAAGCTGCTAAAAGACCCATTGTGTAAGTGTTTCCTCATCCAGTCAGACAAAAGACTATTTTGTACTAGCACGACATTATAATTATGGTGCTATAAATAGATAGTTGATCATATTGTATTTACAGTTATATATTACATTTTTTAATATTTATTTATCAGAAGCAATATAAAAATTGATTAAGTCATTTCATAGAACAGCTATTATATGAAGGGTATGAAAATATGGGCAGGTACATGACAACAGAATAGGCACTCAACTAGTGTAAAGTAACTTCATCTTGCTGATTTTTGAGGAAAAGAAATCCTTTCATCTTTCATGCCTTCATTTGCATTAAGCTCCTGCTTATATCTCATTATTTTATATATAGGTGTTTCACCATCGGTTGATGCCCGTTATATTGCAAGTTCAGTGGCTCTTATAAACTTTACCTACATCTAATTAATGTAAATTTTAATTCCACCATGCATTGTAGAGTAATGAATGAGCCCAGGGAATGTTATTTTCAATACACTAATCATTATAAAGAGGTGCAGTACAAGAAGGATGGTGCTGCATTCCTGTAAAACATGAACCTATTGTAGTTGTGAGAAATGAGAACATACAAAATCTAACCCAAAATGCTAGAGTTTCCAGTATGATTATTTGATTAACGCTCATTTATATAAGAACTCCTAATCAGTTTCTATTGATTGAACATGTCTGTAAACCATCTGTGGCACTTAGATGTAGAAGTAAAAGGAAAGACAAAAAAATGGTTAATACCACCGGTCAAAGGAAAGACAAAAAATCTATGCTTGATAACCAACTTTGTCAAGCACATGTTTGTAACATTTGATGATTCAGTGCCTTTCTCTGTCTGTGTAATGTGCCTTTTAACTTTCGCTTCTGAGTTCCATTTATGAGTATGAGTCACTTCTGCTTATACCAATGGCATTGGTAATTTTATATTTCACATAGTATTTCCCTCACGTACATATGTTAAGTTGATCTGATCACCAGAGCTCAACAACCATTCTATTCTATATTATTAGATTTGGGATTGCAAAGACACCGTCTTGATGGTGATGAGTATCTTGCTGTTATCGATGAATTCATGGAAGCAGTTTTTACTCGTTGGCCGCATGTGATTGTGCAGGTAATTTGGACTGTCATATATGTTTACTTGGTAACTAGAAGTAGAAGATGGAATTCATCAGTTCCCTTTTTACTTTCTCCCCTCTTTCTTTTAGAAATACTTACATTACTTTTTTGTCCAGTTTGAAGATTTTCAAAGCAAGTGGGCCTTTAAGTTGTTACAGCGTTACAGAAATACTTTTAGAATGTTTAATGATGATGTTCAGGTAATTGACTTTTCTTCTGATTGTCTTTATTAGAAGTTGATGTTGCTTCTGTACTGTAATCTATTGGATGGCCTTTCTGTTAAGTTTCTCAATCCATAAAGATAGATATACAGTTCTAAATAGAGGATTTTCTATCGACATTTTATGCTGTACACTTGATAGCCAAGCTTTGTTTATTTTTATCTCCTTGGGTTTTCTTATTTGATTATGTCCTAGGCTTTGGTTTATGGAAATAAAGTAGTTGTTCTATTTTGGTATAATGTTAGTCAATTCTTCTTACAGGGTACAGCAGGAGTTGCAATTGCTGGGCTTTTAGGAGCTGTAAGGGCACAAGGGAGTCAAATGATTGACTTCCCCAAACAAAAGATTGTTGTTGCAGGTGCTGGAAGGTTAGTACTCATCTTTAAAATGTTCACTTCTGAATAGTAAAGGAGGTGAACACAATAATGGTCTGAGGATGCTTTGATGGAGTGGTAATAATTAAATGTATATGTGAAGTTAGACTTGCCAAGTATTGACGGCAAAAGTGAACTTATGGCTTAATTATGTGACATGAAGTCACTTTATGGTCACATTAAGGGTTTTTAATGATGATTTACTATGTAATTGCTAGACCAAACTACATGATGTCCATGAGTAATGTCTTTGAAAGTACCGTGATTAAACTTAATTAATGTAGATAATTTGATAGAGTTGGTAAGTAGAATTTTTATTGTTGAAAAATAGCATTTGTCATCCTTTTAAATTTGTAGTATGATCCGAGGACAATGGTAGAATCATTACGTTTCTAAACTCTTCTTCAGATGACTAATGACTACATATACCTCATCTGTTGTGAGGTTGCTGCCCTTCTATGGTTCTGCACTTGGAATATTTTTTCCTTTTCATCTACTTAATGTTTCACATTAGTGTTTTTTTTTCCCCTTTCTTTTTGTCTTTTAGACAAGAAACAAAGACTTTATTTTAGTCTGAATTTGTTATCTAAGTGAACAAATTGCTGATGAGAAGTTGGTGGTCCTTTGGATGCAGTTATGCACCAACAACTCTAAACAATAGTGTCCATCACTTTGTTTTTGTCTGTCAGAAAATTTAGGGTTATTAAATACGTTTTATTTTTTTATTTAGTCATTGATTATTTTTTATTTTTAGTGGGTTTATTATTTAGAATTGCATTTATGCATGTTTATACTGCAAAATAAGGGCAAAGACTTACTGTAGAAAGATTCAATTATCAAGCTCTCATTGCTTAATCTTTGCACTGCTGCAGTGCAGGAATAGGGGTTCTAAATGCTGCACGGAAAACAATGGCAAGGATGTTAGGAAATAATGAACATGCATTTGAGAGTGCAGGCAGACAATTCTGGGTAGTTGATGCCAATGTGAGTGCCATGCAATGCCCTAGAACTGTCATATACGCCAGTCTTGAGTCAGATTTCTGTTCAGTCTTTGCTGAAATATTTGTAGTGATCATTGCCTTTCTTAGTGACTTCTAAGTTGGTCTCCTTATTTAAAGATTTTCTTTCAAGAAATGCATATATCATATTCTAAGTAGTGATTAGAATAATGAGGAAGTATTATCTTACTTTGGGATGCGAGATATGTGACTATGGCAGACTTCAGAAAAACAATTAAAAAGAGTAAGGGGGCGTTCTTAATTTGTCACCGCTCTATCGCTTGCATATTTTCAGTAACCTTAATATATGATATGGAAATGTCAAGTATGTGGACTTCTGTTTGTAGCTTGGTTTAGTCATATAACCTAATGGTGGGTAGAGGGCCTTCTCTGTACATCTTCTTTATATATATTCAAAATAGTGAATCTTGATACCGAAGGAATTTGTCACATTGCCCTTTTGAGATGCTTCACTACTAGCCAGGCAGGACAGTTAAGCTGGCTGTTATGTCTGCAGGGCCTGATCACAGACGAACGCGAAAATGTTGATCCTGATGCGCGTCCATTTGCAAGGAAATCCAAAGAAATTCACCGTCAAGGATTGAGGGAAGGTGCAAGTCTTGTGGAAGTGGTACGTGAATTTTCATTTGCCGTAGTATGGTAATTTCATCATCTTCTGCATACAAGATCACATGTTTAACACGGTTGGACATACTGAAGATATAGCTATGAACTTACTGAAGTCATTTACAAACACTTAAAATAGTTATATTTTCTACATCCTCATGTTACATTGGGGGATAGAACCCTGACCTAGCATTATCCTGACCCGATTCCCCACCCTCCCTCACCACTTGGGCTAACCCCAAGGGTGTGTCTAATTTAAATTGTATACACTGTCATTTTGTTTAGCACACTAATGATCATGGCTTCGTAATCTTTCTAAACCAGGTTCAACAAGTGAAGCCTGATGTGCTTCTTGGACTTTCTGCAGTCGGGGGACTGTTCTCAAAGGAGGTATATAAAATGCAGCCCTAAATCAACTGGTTTTTCTGTTAGAGCTTTTGAGTTGTATGGCCTTTGTTTGCATGCTTTGAAGATCATCTGCATTTAAGTAATAGGTATGCACTTCAAGAGTGACATTAATGGGTTCTGATAAGTAATGGCATTGCTTTTGGAGTCTGTTACCTATTTGATCAGAAAGAAATGCTTCACAATGCTTTACTTTCTCTGAGTTTCAACAAAATTTACATGGCACGCCACGAAGTGAAAATAATGGTTAGGAGAAAATGAGTACCCATGAAGTCCTTGTTCATGTATAACATTGAATGTTTGTAAGTAGTTTATAAGATGCTAAGAGTTTTGCACTTTTACATTCCAAGATTGAAACATGATGAAGAATGGTTTTTGTTACAGAATTCATAAAGTTCTACTCTCTCTCTCTCTCTCTCTCTCTCTCTTCCCTCCCCCTCCCCACCCTCTAAATTTCAGTATTCTGCTAGACCTAGCTACTTCTTGTCAAATTGATGTCAAGCAGATAATTTTTTAGGTATTAGAGGCCCTTAGAGGTTCAACTTCAACTAGACCAGCCATCTTTGCAATGTCAAATCCAACAAACAATGGTAAGCTTTTAATTTTTTTAGTTTAACTCAATTTATTTATTTTGTTTGAGGAGGAAAAATTTGGAATGGAATTCAGATGAGTTCATTGAGTTGACCTATGATATTTTATTTTGGGCAGCTGAGTGCACTCCTGAAGAAGCATTTTCCATTGTGGGGGACAATGTTGTTTTTGCAAGTGGAAGTCCATTCAAAGACGTAGATCTCGGTACGTGTTTAGACAAATATATGGTTTGTCTAGATATCTCCTTATTTTGACTTGAATATGATGTTTGCATTATTAACGACATGCATCTCACCATGTAGAACTTGTTATCATTGTGGTTCTGGCTTCTGATGACTATTAAACCTATAACTAGGTAAGGTACTGATATTTAGTAAAGGAAAGGATTGGAACCCGTATTCTGAAAGCGGGAGAGATGTGGCACAGGTGGTTGTTATGAGGCACAGTCTTTGCATCATATTCTTTTATAAATGCAAATAGGCCTTTACCACCTTAGTTCATTCATGTGCGCTTTGGGATGATAACATTGGATAATCCCGAAGACACATGTGATAAATAGTAAATGATATAGTAGATGCATGCCTTAGAAAAAAATTACTGTTGGTGGAGGTTGTGAGTTCAAGGACCAACATGCAGGAGGGAAAATAAAAACAACAAAATCCATGGATTATTTCTTAAAAGACATTGATTTCCCATACACTTGCTGACTGTCATAGTCTTATCAAAGAAAATGGGTCCAATATAAGATTGTAATCCAAGCAGAGTGTTGGAGAGTTGAGCTAGAGTTGGGACAAGATACATGTATTCCTCACCCTCAGAAACATGCATTCTCTCCCCAAAAAAGACAGAAACATGCAGATGCTTGCATCGGAAATAATAAAGAAAGTAGTTTTTTGATATCGTTTGGCTGCTTGGTTTCATGAAAGGTGATGTTAATTTAAGTTGTCTTTATTCATCTAAAAATTATCTAAATTCTTGAGGCCTTGTAGCTCTGTGGTACATAGCATTTGTCACCACACCCAAAGTTATAGCTGGAGCCTTTGCCCTCTTCTCTTGTATGAAAAGAAATAGAAGAATGTTTGAAGTCTATGATGGGGCAGGGGTTGAGCTTTGGGAGAGTAAGATTTTGATAGCTTCTCGGGTATTTTGAGGGACTGGAGAGCAGCAGCTGTTTAGTAGTTATTTTAATTTTTCTTCGGTTGTTTTTATGGGGTTCTAGTTGGTTTTGCTCTCTTCTGAGCTACTGCTGCATCTCTGCTATGTAGATTTCTTGTCTGCTGTGCTTGTATCTGTTTTCTGTTTAATAGTATCTGTTTCATTAAGAAAAAAAGAACAGAAAGGAAGGAAAATGGAAAAAAAGAGCTGGCCTCTTTCCTATTAGAGTATAGAAGAACACAAAGTGTTAACTTGAATACTTTTTGTGTGCTTTACCTCCTTTGTGAGCTTTACCAACCCATTGATCATTCTCGTATTAATTGAGGGAGAAACAGAGAGACCTATTTTCTAGTGATAGAAGATGATTTCCAGCCCTGTTGATTATCTTAAAATAGCCAAGTAGGTTTATGTTTGATAGGGCAGGAGGAAGGGTTAGACCCATAGTGTGCTTCCATGTTATCTGGGTTTCGAACCCTCACTATTTTAAGGTTTGTGGAGGCCCGGCTTCAAGCCCTGGTCCACTAAGTGGGTTGGGGGATCTCCTCCGATTAAAAAGATAGACATATTTGATTTTTTTTTTTCTTATAAGAAATGCACTACATAAACATACTAACAAGATATCTATTCTTTGCAGGAAATGGCCATATCGGGCACTGCAACCAGGGTAACAACATGTACCTTTTCCCAGGGTTAGTCTTCCTTTTCACTTTCAATCATTCAAAGGAGATCCAAATGTTTGACTATCTTTTTTTTTTTTTTTTGAAACAAATGTTTGACTATCTTAGTCCTTCTAAATTCGTGTTGTCCTCATGCAGTATTGGACTTGGTACTCTCTTATCTGGTTCCAGAGTTATCTCCGATGGGATGCTACAGGTGGCAGCAGAGTGGTATTTTTCATACTCTTGTGACTTAACTTTTACTGCATGACCTTTTAACACTTTGAGCTCAACTTAGAAATGAATTTCAAACCTGTTTCGGACATTTTCTTGAATTATATGTGATGCCTTATCATCACTGAATTTGTTAAACTCAATAATTATTTGGTTAACAGTGTGAATTACTAATTGGAGAGGGCCAAGATCCATCTCTTGAAATGCAAAACCTCCTTGAAAAAAAGAAAAGAAGGAACAGTCAATTCCTATTAAATATAAAAGTTGTATGCTTACCATTTTCACAAACTTAAATAGTCGTTTCTCCCCCCACTGGTGTGTATTGTGCAAGTCGCAGGGGGAGAATGTTGATCATGTTTTCATGCACTGTGAAGTTGTTGTGTTTGTGGAAAAAGCTTTTTAGGGAGGCTGGAGTGATGTTATATTACTCAGTAGGAAGGGTTGATTTGCTAAGCCATAAACCTTCTGCTTTTGGCAAAGGAAAAAAAGGCCAAGGTCCTTTTGGGGCTGCGGGGTGTTAGCTGTGCTCTGGGTGATTTGGATGGATAGAAATAAAAGAATCTTTGAAGTCTATAGCAGTGAAGAGGTGGGATTACTTTGGGAGAGACTTAGGTTTTGAGTGTCTCCTTGGGCTTCTGTTTCAGGGTAATTCAGGAACTATAGCTTATCTTCTAATTTGTTAGATTGGAAAGGAGCTGCAGTCTAGGCTCCATCTTGGCTGTTTGCCTAATTTTCTACTGTGTGGACTCCTTGTCCACGTTTTTGTGTTATGCTTTTCTTGATTTTTTAATAAAAAGCCTTTTCTTTTAAAAAAAAAAGTGTAATTGGACGAATTGAAAGGACAAGGAGGCTCTATCTCATACACCAGTGATATTTGAAGCAGAGGGATTTTAAGGATAATATGGTAACTGCAAGTAATTGCAGAGAATTTGAGAGTTTTAAGTGAGAAGGACACGTTTACTTGCTTCTTATCATTAATTCTATTAAAGTGAGGAACCACTTATTACAATAGTATATGTTTTCCTTCCTTATTTATGATCATATGCATTTTGAGTTATGTTCAACTTCCTAGAGTTCTGACAGTCTATTGAAAACTACAGCCTAGCTGCATATATGACAGATGAGGAGGTTCTAAAAGGGGTTATATACCCTTCAATATCTAGGTACAGATTCAATAGTCTTTATTTCATTGTGTCCTTTCCCCGGTATTTATCCCTTCCTGAAATGAAAGGATTTGTACTTAGAGGTAATGCTCATGTTCATTCAACTGATCTGATTCATATTTGCAGCATACGAGATATAACAAAGAAGGTGGCTGTGGCTGTAATAAAAGAAGCCCTAGATGAGGATCTAGCAGAAGGGTACCGTGAAATGGATGCCCGAGAGCTCCAGAAACTCAATCAGGTATGCTCGAGCATCATTGACCAAGTTACCCAACCCATCTGATACTTCGACACTGAATGTTGTCAAAATCTCTTTGAAGCCCAGTCTAACCTTTTCTTTTTCAACCAAAAAATGAAAAGTTTGCTCATGCATGTCATGGAAGTTGGTAAGAGAGTCGGTAGTGGGGTTTTTGCAATCATCAGTCCAAAGAGAATAGCAGATTTGTAATTGATTAAAAAAATATATATATATCATTGTAGCGCAAAAAGAATATAATAAAAGAAGATTTTTCTACTAGTGTGCCATCAAATCCAAGTTAGTAGCTGAAGTGAAAGGAGATTTAACTTTCTCATTAAAGATTGCCCACATTATTAAGTACGGCATATATTGGAAACAGTAAGTAGGTTAGACTCATCCATGTTTAATAAGCCTTTATTCCGATGTTGTATATCTATGCTGCAATTCGCTGGTCTCTATCCTTGTGGATATTCTTGGTGCATGATTGTTCATTCTGGATTAGTAAGTCATTGATTTTATTGTGATTGCAGGAAGAAATTGAAGAATATGTGCAGAACAACATGTGGAGTCCAGAATACCCCACACTAGTTTATAAAAAGGAATGATCAGTCATCCTCAGAGGAGAATATAATCATAGTTGTTGTATGTACCCATTCTTTTGGTCAAGTTACACATTTTATCACATTGCTCTTCTATTTGAGCATGCATCCAATAACTTTCTATAATGTCATTGTGGTTCTTTTGCCATAGATCACTATATATAAAATAAAGCTGCCAGAAATTTTGTGGATACATATAAAAGTCAACACCCTATTACCTTGTTCATAATTAGGAATTAGCTGCGGTGAGATACTTTCTCATCCCCAATGACAGCATCCTGCTTTGTACGATGTTAATGTTAATGTGATTCTTACAAGTTGAAGCATTTCTGCACTTGCATTTTATGGTCACAAATCAATGAGTCTTTGGTATCTTAACCAATTCAAGGTAAGTACTAAATAATTCTGTGTCTTGAATGCGCTACTTGTTAACTGTGGTTTCTCATCTCTCTAGATGTCAATTTTTACTATTATTGGAATATTCTGTTTTAATATTTTGATTGAAAAGAAAATTTTATTTATTTATTTTTTTAGAGAAAATGTCTAGCCAACAAGTCAGAAAAGTGTCACGGGATTTCTAGCCAAAAAAGGGGTGTTGCTTCACATGAATTCGGGGCAAGTTTGTGACATCTTCCCTACTCACAAGAGGTCGTAGACCTCTCATCCATCGTACTTCTTTCTTCTTTGGTGGTTCTTCTTGTGCTCGTTCGCTTAAACTTCGCTCTGGCCTGCCTGACCTCTTCTGAGATAGTAAGATTCCCATTAGAAGAAGGTAAAGCCAAGGTAGGTTCTACATCCAAAGGTAAAGCCAAAATATGTACGTGTATAAATTCGTCTATAGTTCGTTAAAACGTTTCACAAAGCATTTATAATTAATTACATTTTAACTGTAAAAAATCATTCATATTTTTTTTTTGTTCAACATAAACGAAGAGTCTGGTTATACATTTTTCGAAGATGACATTGTCATGTCCATTTTTATTGAACAATTTTCCGCCTCCCCGCCGCTGGCAAGTGGAAATCTCCGACGAGTGTCCCTACTACCCCTCTTCAAAGATGTTATAACTGACGGCGATGGAAGAAGAAGTTACTGATTTCGTTTTGCAGTATTTCATTTTGTTCCCAGTATGTTTAAATTTGATTAGTTTCTGTACTGTTGGTATGAATAATCATAACTGTGATCAAGTTAGGTGTTGTGCCTGGTATCTCTTAGTTCTTTTGTGGTATCTTGACGGGAAGATTCTCCACCTTGATTGTTGCCAATTCTTGGACATTCATCATAAAACTTCCACCACCATCAATGTCGACAACAATAGCATCTCAGACTCATTTTCTGGATCATAAGCAACCCAGAAGCAAATAAGCCACTATATTTCATCATAAGCAAGGCAAGGTTGACCTGTCCATTCTTAAAGATGTCCTCTAGAGAGTATATCATCACAGGGTCATTTATGAATAACAACCAGGCGTTCCATAAACTTAACAATTAACATTGTCTTTAATTCTTAACCTGTCCAATAAAATGATGCCAGAAAAGAATTAGCAGGAAAAAATGTTGGTGGTAGAAACAAAATGAACACCGAGGACATGATTAAGAAGGCCATGGTTTGGCCATAAGCAAAATGTGGTAAAGTCTATGATATAAAGCAAATAAGCAAATGATCATTTATTCCCACTGACCTTATTTTCACAGTCTCCAGCAAAAGATGCACCATCACAATATCGAACCTCGACTCTGTTCCAGTTGAAAAAGTCTGTTAGTATTTATGAGCCTTTCAGAATCAGATTACTAATTACTTCATAAAGAAACCTGTGGGAAAAGTAGTGCTTTATGCCCTATGTACAGCCAACTATATACCAGGGTTTTCACTAGCTTTGTTGCTCAATATCCCTGTGAATGGTATCTGCTTCTCCATATATGCTGATAAACTGCGAGCATGCTTGCTTTTGTTGTCTTAAAGGTTTGGGGTGCTTCATCAAAAATCCTGGACAATCCAGTCTACATAGTAAAAATTAGCATCAACTATTGTGCTGTTCTGTGGGGGTATATAGTCCAGAAAGATATTGGGATCACTTGCTAAGACCTTTTTGGAGGTGGCCAAAGCAAGTATTAATATGATCATCATCAGTAATTGAACCAACCTCATAGTCATAGCCATATATGGTAATTTGTAATGGTTAGGAATAAATATAGTGCTGGTGGTGATGTATATGTTTTGTTTGTGGTTAATTACTGACTTGGTATTTATAAGCTAGTGAAGAGCTGCTTGGTTTCTATTGTTGTTGTCATACTGTGGGTGATGGAAATTTCTATGTTGCTTCTCTGTTTCTTCTTTTGGACTATGCAAAAGCCACAAATGAGAAGCCAGCATAGTTGTGTGTGGAAAGCTGTGTACAGCTAACTAATGAAGGTGATTGAACTCCTAAGAATGTATGGATTCAAATGCATAGTCTGACCATGTACAGTCCTATGAAAATGAGTGGAGTTGCAATAGCCCTCGAATCCAACTCTTTTCCTTTGCAAAGGCAAACAGCATACTTGACATGAAATTTGATAAAATAACAATTTATCTGGTTTTTAGACCAAGTGAAATGTTGCACTTGCATTTTGCTACAAACATATCACAACCTATAGTACATACTCGAGCACATCTAATTGACCAATGGCTTGTTTGTTTGGGAGTGTTTTTGGCAATTGGTATCACAACTTCAGCTGAAAGTACGAAACACACCTATCGATATGGCCAAAACAGTAGCAGTTTTCCTTGGAAAATTACTTCTATGGCAAACTTACTTCTATCATATGATTACTAAGCATGGGTAATACTATGGATTACAACCCTGATCATTCATGGATGCAACATTTGCTTTAGTGCAACTCTATCAGTGAGAAAGCAGATACTGATATGATTTTTCTTGGTAGTGGCACTAGTTTCATAAGATCTGATTTATTCAAATATGATCTGATTAATTCAAAGCCTTAAGAGAGCTGTAAATTTTGTAAACCCTTTAAGAGAGCTGCAGTACATGTACAAACTACACTAGAAATTTGATTTCACTGATAGATAAGAATTGATTAGAGTACATGTAGAGTATTTGCCAAATAGTTGGCTGCAGAATAAAAAATTCTACATGTAGGAATAAAAAAGAAACTACAAGATGTCAGAAAACTGATACAGGTCACCACTACCCCACCACAGCAGAGGGCTTGAATGGTTTTCATCAGTGTAGAGTCCATTAAGATCATCTGACTGTACATCTTTCTAGCTGATAACTTATTGTTTTGGCCAATGAATGATTCATTCAAGACCACAGAAAATCCCAGCAAAATAGGAATTAAAAAACCACAAACAAGAAACATAAACATTGACAGCAGCGAAACCACTAAACTCAGGTCACTTCCTGAGAATGATCTTCAGGAGGAGGAGCAGGAAGACCATAATTCTTTAAGATGTGAAAAAATGTGGATGCATGTAGAGTGGTTAACCCAGTTTTCACATTCCATTCCCATTTTAGCTAGCTGTACAAGCCAAACCACTGTAGCTTTTGCCTTTCTCTTCACAAAACTGAATCTGAACTGCAATATATCCTGCTGAAAACATCGAGTTATTTCACTATAGTGACCTAAAGTGTCTCATAACAGCATTAAATAGACTGTTCCAGTCTGTTTCAACTACGACAGCTTGAAATCCAGACTTAGCCTCGGTCAAACCTCATAGGTAGCCAAGGCCTCAGATTGAATAGAAGAAAAGACAGAGTTGGGTATTGTGAAGCCATTATCACATTGCAGCAACAATATCTTGCAATACAAACAAAGGTGTGAGAGCATAAAAAATTTCTCACACTTAGTTTTCCATATGGTAAATGCCAGCCAACGTAAAATTTCCTCTTGCTCACCTTTATCAATAGTCTGCTGAGAAAAGACTTTGCTGATCCAGTTATCAACAGTGGTGACGTGAGACAAATTAACCCCATAATAATTTAAGTGCTGAAACATTTAATAGTCAAAAAGGCCCTGATTACAATATTAGCAACCGCCTTGTGTCCTTAAAATGCAGACACTTAAATCTGAGGAATGTGTGCAGAATTGCAGCTCTGTGTCAAACTTGAATATTTCAAATAAAGTGATTGGAGAAATCTCATGTTAGACAATGTAAGTTCAAATTAGGTTGACATCATGCTTGAACCTACCATAATAACTATAGACGTGTTCAATATTTAAAATCAATAACTGTAGAAATGGGATTCTACACCCCATGTTGTATGACATTTCAAGTTCTGAGATTAAACAAGAAAGTTCAAATAAGTTTCAATGGAACTATACAAAACCAGAGAAATTCTTCCATCAAAATACACTTGAATTAACCTTAGGGATAGAATAACATCAACTGATCACTATTTTTGCTCAAGTGAAATCAAGATCTATTTCAATGCTGTTAAATAAATGCGTAAACCATTGTCAGTGTAACATCATTTAGCTTCATTATTTTTAGACTTGTACAAAATTATGTGAATAGAAGTTCTTGCTGTAGAAAATGGAATCAACAAAAACTAGCTAGAAGCTCTTATCCACCGTTCTTAAAGTACCACAAAAATCATAGCCAACTAGGCACTAGCTGCTCATGCTGTACAGTAATGGGACCTGGGGTGTGAGGCCTTCCTGCATGACTGATTTGATCTGATTTTTCCTAACATATGCAATGGAATGTAGTTCTAAAATGTTCTAGGATAAGGCCACACTGCAAATATTCTAAGAAAGGTGCTTTTTTGCAAAAAGAATCTGTCTTACAAAAGGACCTTCACACACTCCACCAATGACAACAATTGATGTTTCTGTATACAAAGAGTTTAAAAATATAAACTGATATTCTAAATCTGATTCTCACCTAGGCTTGTGTATCAGCCCTTAATTAATTACTCATATCAGAAGAACCATCCAAAATTCATGAAACATAAGCTTGTCCTATTGAACCTTAAAGTTTAGTATCCATATGAATCTACACGTATAGAAGTTTGTTGGACACAAAGTATAGATTGAGCAAATTACAGAGTAATTTGTAAGTAATATTAGCTAAATACATCTATTACTATGAACATATGTACAATTGTACAAAGTATGATTGAGAGGGAAGAACTTTACAGAGAAGATACTCAAACAACAACAAAATTGATCATAGTATCCCCGACAGGTCATAGTCGTTTCCGCTGAACTCTTGAAAAATCTGAGCATAACTATTGTTGAAAGAATCAAAAGGCTCAGTACCTAATAGCCATGACTCAAGATCTTGAAAAGGTAACATATCCACCAATTGGTTCACTGTCGAATTAGAACCTTCTAAAGTAGTAGTAGTTGTTGTATCATCTGAATACGTCTGATAACATATTTGATTCAATTCTTGGTCATTCAGCAAAACATCTTGGTTGAATAGCTCGGAAGAATCTAATGATGCATCAATTGACACATCCACGCTAGTACTCCCTTGAGGCTCTCCTTGATCCTCCTCAATATTTACAACTGGTACTTCCTCCTCCTCACCAAGTACTTTGTGTTGTTGTATCTTGGGGTGTGATGAGGAAGTAGTGATTGAAATGTTTGAGCTTCCCTTTCCGGTGAGGTCTTGTACAAGCATCTTGAAGCTTGAGCTGTCAGTGATGTAGACTTTTGGCTTCAAGAGTCTTATCAAACTGCTAAGTTCCTTCTTTTCTTTCTTGGATATTTTCACTGATGTTTGGCTTACTTTCATCCCCATAGTTTCTTACAATTCTAGCTAGCTGTCAGCCTTGGATTCACCTCCCAGATATTATGCTAAAGCGGACAGTTCAAAGAGCTATAAATATTAGGGCTAATGATGAAGGAGATTAAGGTTTGAAGGTGGTGGAAACAGAATAAGACACAAGACATAGAGATGCTGACAATGAAGTTAGTTTTTAAATATAAACAAAAGAAAGCTTCATAACAGGAATCCATGAAGACCAACCTGAAATCATACTCCATCTCATTTTCAGAGAATGACCCATCAAACTTCCGAGGAAATGCTAGGGTTTGGATTTACATGGAAAATGTAGACATTAATAATTAATTGGTCAATTCAAGATGATGGTTTTGTGTACTGTATGCCAATTGTAAAAGAATATACAAGTTATATAACACTGTATGCCATATGGAATAGAGTAGCATTCAAGGCACGCTGCCAATCAACTATTCAAAGCGATGTCCTCCATCACCCTGCTTAAGCCAATATATATATATATATATATATATATATATATATATATATATATATATTTAAAACTATATGTTATATAGATAATGCATATATAATATATATATTTTTTTAATAGGGAATAGTAAACAAGGGAGGGCCTCAAATATGAACAGGGAATGTAGTATTGATTTGTTTTGTTAGAGGCCTTATTTCCCATTAAGATGTGCAATTACAACAGTGATATTTGAATGTACTAGCTAGCCTCCATGTCCGGCCACATCCCATTCCCACGTCACATAAGAAATCCAAAATTTGGCTTTGGCTGTCTTATTGCAAATCACAGTGTGTTCCACGTTGCAGTAATGCAGATAGATGAAGTGTTTAACAAGTCATTTTCTCAGCTGCTTTCGGATTTGCTTGGTCTAATATTGCAGTCTCGTGATCCTCAGTTCCTGACTGATTCATGACTGATGTCTGTGCAGGCCATGCAGCCCTGCTTGTGCTTGCTTAGGAGAATTTGCAACAATCGATGTCAAATCCATGGTTTTGGTTAGGGACAACATTATAATCTAGCATTTTATCCTAATTAATCTTGTATAACATTCTCACACGCATCAGGTTAATGTAACTGGTTTTACAATGCATATGCATAATACTATCGGCGTAATGAAATGAACTGTAATAAAGAAGCATGATTTGGAGTTGCTGTGTTTTTAGTTTTATTTTTACAGGAAATGGATAGTATAGCATATGAAACCAGGAGCAGATAGCAATTTCACAAGTTTGAAGAGGAATTAATATTGATCTATCAATATGCTTTAATTAATTATTTGATGTTGTAACCAACAGAGAAAAACAATTCTAGTTGATATGTTTAGTGGGGGAAAAGGCGTGGATAGGTGGATCGACAAGAATCACTTTGTGGCTTTGCTGATTTTAGTCGACTTTCCATGTGTTTGTGACAAGCTCTTGGTGTGTGGAGAATTTTCTTATCACTCATAAGATTCATTTGTTCACTTCTGCTATTAAAATTGGAAATCAAAGGTTTTTGGTCACATTCTTTACATACTTGATTAGCTGGCTGGAATGGACGTTCTGTGCAAAAAGTATGCTGCTTATCTTCATGAAGGTTCAGCTCACTCTTGATATAATCAAATTTTGAAGGAAATCTTTCGGATTCAAAAATCTAGAAACACTTGGCTCAAGCAAGGGGATAGCAACGCCAAGATTTTCTTCAGCTAATTTATCTATCATTGTTTTTCCACTTGAAAGTTTTGTTTAATGGCATGGGGAATCACCTTATGTTCCTCCTATAATTTTATTGTGGATTTCAGGAAGAAACTGAAGAACATATCTAGAATAAACATGTGGATTTCAAATCCATGTTTTTCAATGTTACAATCTACAACATTCTCAAATCAGGACAATATTTACTGATTTTCAATCAAATACTATTCACATTTTAATAGAGATTTGCATCGTCCCGGAGGGGGGGGGGGGGGACACATAATACCTGGACCCCGAGCCTGAATGATTGCAGGCGTCTCATATAACCATACATCATTAATAACACTACTTCTAGCAAGGTGAGCAAGTTTATCTACTACACCATTTGCTTCACGGTAATATGTCGAACTCTAACTAATTGAAAAGCATCCAAATACTCTTTACAATCATCTAAAACTCGACTTACAGCAGCAATTAGGATGGTAGAGTCGCTTTCAATACTATTCACAGTTTAGAGCTTCTGTAATGTGTTTTTTTTTTTTCTCCTAATCTACGCAACAATGGATAATCTACCATATATACCCGGAGCACAGAGTAATTCCACATGTTTGAACAGGAATATATCAACATGCTTTTATTTGATGCTGTAACCAACAAAAATAATGGAGAAAAAGGGAAGGACTATCTTCAACTAGTCCATTTACATCTAAAGATAAGAAAACATAAACAAATATTACAACGGAGGAAAATAAAGTTTGAAGGATCAAATAGATTTCGGTTTTGTTTAAAAGTTCGCCAAGAGATGTCTCAACTTTCAAAGCCTTGAATTCCTCAGCAAATACCTCAAGGTTGCAAACTGGTATATCTAAAGAAAGAAACAAAATAATGAGCATCTACGATGTATGTTGTTGATGCATTCATTGTGGTAAACATGTTTGCATGGCAATTCGATATGTTGAGCTAAATTCATTCTAGTATGTAGCTACACAACACCAACCAAACCACATAGATAACGACAACAGCATATGTTGAGCTAATTTTAATAAGTCGAATACAGTCGCATCCTTACTGTTTAAATTACACAGAATATTGAAAATGCATAGCCACTCATTGATGAGAAGAAAGATTACAAACGTTTGAGTCATTGTAAATCAACTCCATAACAAACGTTTGAGTCATTGTAAATTAACTCCACAAGTCATTCCCATATTCAATACAAAAGAAAAATGATTGCTCACCAAGAGGAAACTTTCCAATGTGGTGTGTCACTTTGTTTGCTCCACGAGATTGGAAAAGGATATTCCCAGTCCCAGTATAGTAAAGCTTTTATGTCCTCTACTATCAGCGCATTTTCTTACCAGCATGGTTCAGAAGAGATTACAAACTTCACTGCTTCTGAGCAGTTGGTTTCTACCAGTAATGGAACTATTCTTGCGTCTAAAGCGAAATGGAGACCACCTTCATAGCTAACAGTTCTGTGGTTAAGGGAGAGAAAGATCCCAACACTGGGACTGCACAAGCACCCATAAGATCCCCATTCTCATTTCCGATGACCACTCACAAAACTCTTATGCCCTGCTTCTCATCTACAGCTCAGTCTTTCTTGTAAATTGACGCTTCTTCAAAGGAAAAGTAATGTCAATCTGGGTTCTTCACTTCCAATATTCTGAAGACGAAAACAAAACAGCATGAAAAACTGAGAGCTGAAGTCTTTCAAGCTATTAGAAGGCCCAATTCCAACAAAACAAAATTTACTGGTGTACTTCTATTAAATTCAATCTATAGCAGCCTAGACAGCAAGTATGCTTTTAAGACAACTAAGAGAATAAAATAGTTGATTATTGTTTTCTTTCCAAAAAAAAAAAAAAAACTAGCAAAAGTAGCCTGCAATGTGACATACTCCCCATTCACCACTCCTATTTTATCCGTGACAAATATAAAATAGAATAAGCAAAGGAAAAAAAATGCAAGGTCTAGGATAGAAAGTAATGAATACAGAGATTAGCACATACTTGGTCATTCTCTTTAGGTAATCAACATAACCCTCGTACATTTCTGGGTGATTCTTGAACTAAGACATCAGGAATCAAAGGATTGCTGCCAAAAGAAAAATGATCGTGTCAATCCAAGTCTTTTGCAATAGAGGGAAGACATTTGAATTCTAATATTAGTATGAACTAGGAAGTAGCAAGCAATAAAGTTTGCAGACAAAACACAAAATTGAGAAATTAATATCTGATCCATGTCCCTAGATCCCAACTATGTGCACCTGAGTTTGCATACATATTACGAAAACTATAATCTTTTCTAGGGCTAAATCCTTTGCATATGTGCAAGCAGAAAATAATAATAATCATTTTGCATCTGCTACTCTCATGCTTTATCAGGCTCACAACTTGGTGCAGATGCATGCAATTGTTTTATCAATTTCATCTTTCATTTTTTTGTTTCTTTGCGGAGAGAGATAGTTCTGATAGACCACATTGACACATTCTTCACTGAAAAAATAAAAAATAAAAACAAAAAGATAGACCGCATTCAAAACATAAAGGAGGAGCAATAAGCAAAAGCACTGCAAAAATAGATGATATATACACTGATCCACAAGTAGAAGTCATCTTCAATCATGAAATGCCATATAAGCTACACTTACAGGAACATGAACCATCTGATTCAGCCTCCCCCCTACTTCACCATCAACAGCGTACTCATCTGGTACATGACTAATATCCAACGAATGGAACAAGTATTCCCCATTGATCAAGTTTTCTCCTTCAGTATGATCCATTGCTTCCTTGTTTCCATTCACCTATAGGACCAACTGCCTCATTTTCCTGATTTCTATAATCACTGGTGTCCATCTTTCTGCCAAAATCATTCACAGCATCCTTATTGTTTTCAATCCCTAAAAATGCAGCATTTCATCAGTGTAAGTAGAACAAATATACAACAAAACCTCTGAACTAAATGAGAATGCCAATATTTCCCATACCAGAACCATTCTATCTGTTTAAAGGACCAAGTCATTCCTGTGCAAGAATCTATGCTTGCAAAGGGCATCTCCATGGAGGTAAGTCGAGGAGGCTCTTCTTGTAAGGCATGAGCTATAACCTCATCATTCTCCATAATAAAAGGCTCAACATAACCTTTCTCTAACACATTCTACTTGATTAAAGTCCTGGTCATATCAAGTGACAGTACTACGAGAACAATCATTCAAATGGGTGCAATCCAAGAGCTGATGGAGACCCCCAGCGACCAACATCCTGATCAAAGTTCAGCGAAGTGCTTGTATCACATTCCAGAACACTCCCTCTGCTCCTACAAGCTACCTAGTAAAGGGTATAACCATATCCTCAGAAACTATATTGCAATTGATTAATCTAAATTATAATCATTTACACTTCCATCTCAAATTTCAACCAGAACTCCAAAAATCAATATAAATGAGGAACCAAAAATTACATTTAAAAACATAACATCTTATTCTTCACCTCTTTTTCAAACCTCTGTAAAAGGAAATCATATTCATAGTCAAAACACATAAGGTGGTTGTCATTGAGCTCCATCCTATATTCCTTTGCTATAGATGTTGCAATATTAAATTCTCATGGACATGCATATCATAGGAAAACCAGTTACTGAGAACACTCTCCATCTCTTTGGTCATTCTCAGAATCCAAATCCAAGTCCACCTCTGTATTCCCTCCATCTCCTCTGTCTTCAATCTTAGGTTCCAAATCCAAATCCAGCTCCATATTCCCACCACCAGCCAACCGGCCATTCACTCTCCTATTCTTCAAGATCACTGCCGACTCCCTCATCAATCTAATATACTTTTTCCTCACTTCCAAAAGTGGATGCTTCTCAATAGCAGACTCATCACAGTAAGCCTCTTTAAGAATTACCGTACAAGTCTTGTTCTTAAATGACAAATAGAAAATCCCAGGATGTCTCTCAAATGCTCTGTGCACTTTCTGCGGCAGTCCCATATACTTCTTAAGACACTTGAGCTTCTTCCTCTCTGCTGAATGCTCAACAAATAGACTAAGCAACTCATGAAGAAGTCCCACAACTCGTTTCTCGGATGCATCAGTATCCGGCCATAAATGTGAAAAATCCTCATAAGGTGAAACATAAGGCAGTTTCTGAAACTCCTTTAACCAATCTTCAATCTTGTTCCTTAACCTCAAACCCTTGGAAGGGAAAAGCGGGAACTCAATTGCCTCTGTTGGACCTCCAGAATACACCCCTTTTTTCATTGCATTCCTTTGCACGACAGACGAGACCTTTTCACCACTGTCAACAGCTAATCCCTCTAACCCATCTTCCATTGTCACAAACCTAAAAGACCCATCCAGATTATTTTCCGGGTAATGCAAAAAATCATCAGGCAAACCCAAAAACCACTCCATCCCCTGAATAATTTTCAGAGGCAAAACCTTTTCTTTACTCATCAATATCAATTTTTTCAGCCTATACCTCAAATCCACCCTACAATCCTCATAAACCCTCTTCTCCTCCCTATCAATCTCAGCTGCTTCTGGGGTCAATTTAAACCAGGGATGATTGTATTCACCAGCAAACTCTTCAAAGATTGATGGGTATTTCCTCAAAAACTTGGCAACCTTCATGGGTACATCTAATTGTAAACCCCTTTTGGACACTTCATAGATTGGGATACAGCCACTGGGATCTTCAGTAATGCAGTTCTTGAGGTTAATGATGGGTTTAAGCACTATGGACTTGTCGATGTGCTCAATGGAGTCAAAGTAGGAGTCTTTCTTCCATTTCATGTAGACATTAACATAGTTGGATTTCTGGGTGTGTGTGTAAGCAGGGTTTTGGGGCTGGTACAAGGAGGAAAAGATTGAATTTTGATAAGGGAAGAGTAGCTTTCTCAGGGTTTTGGAAGTGGGTTTGGTCAGTAACATTATAGGGTTTTAGGAGGTGATTTGTATGGGGTTAATTAGAATCAATAAATATTTGGGGGATTTGAAAAGTTAGGGATTGAGTATTACCTGATAAGAAGGAGAAATGTGGCTGCAGCAATGGCTTGACATGGTCTCTGAGCAATTCCAAGACATACAAACAGAGACTGAGAGGGGGGCCATGGAGAGGGGCTCTCAGCTTTCAAGCCAAACCTATTTATACAAAGAGGTTTCAACTTCCAAGCATTCCCTTTTCCTCGGGGCGAAAAGGTCCAGTCCATTAATGCAAGGGAAAATTTTAAAAACAGTACCTGAAAATTGGCCCACTATGCATTTCTGTACATGAAGTTACAAATTCTAAACTTTAGTACACGAACTTATAACCCCGAGCAAATATATGTACACGCCGTGACTAACGCCGTTAGTTAGTGTGCCACCTGGCATAATTTCAAGGGTAATTTGGTCTCTTCAGAGTTTTTACTCTGAGCACCCTTCTCTCTTACTCTGGGCACCCAAGATCATAGTCATTGCTTCAGCTGCAGATGCAGCAGCCATCCTTCACAATCAAACACTTCATCCTCCTTACAAATAATAACACTCTCACCATCATCATCATCAGCACGATTATCATCTTTTTCCTCAACAACATCTTCTCCCTTCACAATTTTGCTTAACACAAAACCATATGTTTTTGGTGACTAATTTCTCCAATGATCTCAATGGTTCAGATTTGGAAGACACGGCCTTTGACGCACAACCCCAGTACAAAAACCCAGAAAATTTTGAACAAACTCAAGAACAGCAGAACAACAAACAAGAAAAAACAAACAAGTAAAACTAAACCAAACTCTGCATCTAGTTTAATCAGTTTCACCTCATCCGACACTCTCGAAATCAATCAATCCACCCAAACTTGTTATCCTCCTACCTAATTCTTGTGGGCAGAAACGCGTGGAACTTGGGCCAGAATCGGCTCAATGACCATCAGCAATACCCCCTACCAAAAACCCCAATACAAACCTCTCAATAAGAAACTGAATCACCTCCCCAACGCCGCGCCGCCGCTTCGCCAGCTCCTAGAACCCAATTCTCTCCACTCTCTCCTAAGGCATCCCAACCATCAATTCCCCACCACCATTCTTTGATTTCACGACTCTGGTGAAGCTTCTCTACTCGGCTTTTGGGGTTTGGAAATGCGTTTCTTTGGAAAGGGCTCGGCTTTGGGACTCGGAGAGAGGTGGGTCTTGTTCGTTGAGGCCGTTGAGTTTGCGGTTGTGTTTCTGGATTTCTTTCTTGCAGAGAGTGGAGTGTGGACGATTTTGGGAGTTGGGTGCACGCCTTTGTTGGTGAGGTTGCGTTTGATTTTATCAGTGTTTGGTTCGAATTGCGGATTTGGGATTTAAGGGAGAGCTCCTTGTAGAGCTTCCATGGATGAAAGTTGTGAGCTTTTGAGTGTCAAAAGTTTGAAGTGGGATTTTGTTGGGGTTCAAGTGCTGGAGGAAAATTTTTAGTTTGAGTTTTCTGGGTCTAAGTTCGGGTTCATTTTTCAAGTAAAAACCCCATTCTACCCTTAATTATTTAGATAATGGCACATAGGCTGACGGGGTTATTGACGTCGTGTACAAATAGTTGGTCGGGATTATAAGTTCGTGTACTAAAGTTTAGAATTTGTAACTTTATGTACAGAAATGCATAGTGGGCCAATTTTACAGGTACTGTTCTTAAAATTTTCCCTTAATGCAAAACCTTCTGTTTTTATTTACACTATCTAATTTCACCCCATTTCCCTGTTAGGACACTTTTCATACTATTTTCTATTAATTATTAATTATAAATGTTAAAGATAAATAAATAGTAATGATGAATATTTTGGACATGCTCTCGTCTACCACCCTAATTTTCGGCATAGTATTTATAAACAGCCGCCCCTATATCATTTTTCGTCGATTTTATCCAAAGTCGGATTTTAGCCAACATATTTCCAAGACTTGCAACAATTGAATATCTTTGTTGAGTCACAATTTGCTTTGCAATTGTGCCCCAAAACTTTGAAGTTTAACTTGTCTTTCATTATGTTTCACTATATTTATCTCATTTTCTTATTATTTCTAGGAAACCATGCATTGAAAAGAAAATGACCAAATGAGGCTTGAAATGTGAAGAAGTGAAGCTAGGAAGAGAATACACGGAATTTGGGCGAAAATGAAAATTGGATGTTCCAGCAACTTTTCCGGCGAGCCGCCATTCATGGAGGACCCTTTGTCCAGTCAAGGAGGACCATGGTTGTAAGAATCTCCCACCATTTGAAACTCAAACATCTCCATACACCTTGTCCTTTTGTCACCTTGCAAATTTGGGACAATTTCGGGGACAATGGTGTAAGGACATTTCTTGCACATCTTGGGACCAAAGGGACAAGGGTGATCAAAAGAGGCCAATAACCTTATCTTCATTATTCTTGACTCCATTCATCATCTTTATCTCACCAAGACATCCATTTTTCTCTCTACAACATCACACCACCCTTTTCACCTCCATAACCACCATTTCCACCACCAAACTCATCTTCCCACCAATTCCATAACCCTCCATGGAGCAAGATCGAGAAGGAGACATCCACCACCTCATAAGCTTGGATACCTATCTCCACCACCACTCATCAGCAATAGTCGCTCTTTATTAATTCTTTAACTCTTTACTCTTGATGTATCTTAGAGTGTTGAAATTTGTCTATCTAGTTATGACTTTATGAGTGAGTAGTGAATTTGTTGGGGTTAAGGTTGAAAGCCCTAGCCAATTTTGTATGATTTTGATGTGAATATTATGTTTGATGCAATTTTCCATTACCACATTCACATGCTAAATCAAAACGTGAATGTTTATATTTGAATTTGACTAGTTTAAGTATAATGCATTTGTCATCTCATGATTAGTGTTTTGAGATTAGTCATCTCTAGACATTAAAAGCATGAAAGCACACCATGTGTGCATATGAGGGTAGTGAGTTAAAATCACTTAGACTTAGGATTGGTTTCGTTGCTTAGTTATCTAAACTCTAATCTTTATGCATCTAGGAACAATGAACTAAAACCTACCCAGTAATATGATTTGTTCTTGGGTAGTTAATTCTAGACTTACCCGGTTAGAATTGATAAAATCAAAGGAGTTTAGGCCTTAGTACTCTTACCTTGATGCTAAGAGGGTAATTCAGCATTTAGGATTGCATCATTTGTAGTTTGAGAAGCAACGCATACAAGTAAGGCTATGGTGGACAACCTAAGCTCTAACTCCTGTCCATTTGATAACAACTTGTTTACCTTAGCTTAGCTACTTTACTTGCTCTAGTTGTTTCAATTTGGATTGAAACTATTCTCAACATCGAATCAAATCACTACACACCATCTTGCACATACTCACCATGAACTTGGGTTCACTTGTGAGCCTTTGTTTGTGATTGTACATTTGTATATTTTTTCTAGTTTTCCTATATCTCTTCCCTAGCTAGAATGGAATTTACCAATCTTCGCGGGTTTGACATCCTTACTTAATCCCCTATTATATAACTTGTACATCTTGCACTTGAGGGTGGCTTTAATGCTAACAATCTTCCATAGGCCACTAGACTCCCATCTCATCCCGGCATGAGCAGCTTTTTCAGCAAGATCTAGGCCTTGTTTGCCATATTAGAAACAAAAACTTTAGGAAGATGAAAGATATTAGGATGAGGAACAAAATAGTTTTTGCAACTATGAAAGAAAAAATTTTAGGTGTAGGAGGTCAAACAGATGGTAGGTATTTATATAGATTCTTTCTAATTCAGTTTCTTACCTCTGAAAATTTTGTTTAATTATAGCCATCAAATTTGAAAACAAAACAAATCCAACAGTCCAGATCTTCTAGACTATTGGAATTCAAATTCCAACGAACCAATAGTAAGAAGCCACGTGGAACTGCATCAGCGCCATCTACTACGCGACAAAAAAGCTTAAACGCGCTCCGCCAAACCCGTCAACTACTGCCTATCTTGATAACGTCAGCAAGATTTTGTCTTGGGCCAGGCTGGCAATTGGGGCAAGTTGGGTCTTCAACTGGATTAGTTTCTGGCCTTAGCCCGAGCCCCAGATCTTTGATAGACCAGGATGCATTTTGTGGGTGGAAGCTTGATTTAAAAAAAAAATTACTTTATAGGTCAGGTCGTAGTGGGATCCCTGGCTATTCCACCCCCAGTAAACTTACTCTATTATAAGGTCATGTCGAACTCAAGGTCTCAAGTCTTGATATTGAGACCGTTACCTATAATCGAAAGTTAGAACACGCCTAAAAAACAAAAAAGAGTTGGTCTTCTCCTGACCAGATGTTGTTGGTACTCCTACTATGATGTGTAGACCACAAAGACGATTTTGTTTACAACAAAATCTTTAGGTTGTGCTCATTGATTTGATTCAAGTCCTATTGCCGCATGGGTTGGTTGTTTGGTTGAGGAGATTAGTTTTGGCTTTAGCTGTGAGCTTGCAATGGCTGCAGACCGAAGCTAGTTGATTAGATGAGCACCACTATGATGTGTAGACCACAAAGACGATTTTGTTTACAACAAAATCTTTAGGTTGTGCTCATTGATTTGATTCAAGTCCTATTGCCGCATGGGTTGGTTGTTTGGTTGAGGAGATTAGTTTTGGCTTTAGCTGTGAGCTTGCAATGGCTGCAGACCGAAGCTAGTTGATTAGATGAGCACCACGATGGTCTTCAACATTGGATTGCTTGTTCTAGGTCCAGCTTGGTCGGTTCTTGTCCAGATGTGGTGTCAATTTGGAGGTTGGTGGCATGAAGATTAAGGAGGATGATTTTGGTGATTGTGTGATGTCGAATTGGAATAAACTAGGGAATCTTTTGGGAGTGATCATCATGTGACGATGGAAAAGCGGGTGTGTCTTGCATTGAAAGATTGGCTATAGTTGAAGCGATAGCCGTGGGGTTGGCAACTTCAAATGAGGGTGGTTCACCCCGATCGAATGCACGTGCAGGTTGGGGTAGCGACTAGTTTTGGGTCTCAATAAAGCTATTGTCTAGGGGAACTATGGATATGAGGCATAGGGTGGATTGTCTGCGGTGGATTACTTCAGCCTTTGGTTCGTATATCGTTATTGGAGAGGTCATGATCAGATGAGATGGCAGTTGTTTCCAACTTGAAGGAGCCAGGGCTAGGGAGTCAGGTGAATCTTGGTTGGGATGGTGGGCTGCAGTTTGGACCAAGGTTGTGGGTGCATATCCTTTTTGTTTAGTTAGGCCGGCCTTTTGGTTTTAGTGGTTTCTTTTTTCTTGTTTTTTCTTGTTTTTCTTTATTCGACCTTTGTGATCAAGTTGTTCTTACATGATGTTGCATCATCAATTGACTATTGTGAAGACGGTTCTTAACATGGACTCGAAAGGGTCATCCAATCATGTGTATTCACTAGTTAAGAGGCAAAGAGAGCTTGAGCACATGCAGTTCATTCTTGAGTATGAGCCATGACTTTCTAGGACATGTCTGCATTTGGCTTCAACCATTTTATGGGCTGCAACTAATTTGGTGGTTATTCTTTTCCTCATGGTGTTCTAGGGAGTTGAAAGCTTTGTTACTTTTGTCCCTTGTTTGTTTAGGAAGGTATTTATAGGGCCATTGATTTGTCTTTGTGTTAGAAGTAGGCCATTATGGCTTTTGTTTATATTTCAATCCTACTGTAACATTACCATTGCACTTGAATGAAATATGATTCCTTGATATAAAAAAATATTGAGACCTCAGCCATATTTTCTATCTCCAAACCTTGAAAAACCAGTCTTAAGTCTCAAAATATACAAGACTGATCTCAAAGTAGATCTCAAATAGAGAACCATTTGAAGTATTACTCTCATTATGATACATGGTGTTAATGCTCAAGAATCAGAAAGGTTGCCTGATCTTGTTAACGCGAACGGGGTTTGGAGGCTTGGTTGGTTTAGTGAGAGGGAAGCGTCAGCTTTACCTGTCAAATGAAATACACTGGCGACAAGAGAGAGACTGCAATTGGCCATCTTCACTATTCTAATGCTTAAGTCAGTCAATGTATTTATGTTGACAGTATAACATTAGGTAGATATTTAATACATAAGCAATAAGGAGAGAACGATAGACCTTTTATAGGTAAAATGAGGATTGATCTTCATTTTGTTTTCGATGAGGGACTGATGAGCTTCACTTCAGTGCTTTCAGACATCTCACATGGGTCATCTTTCCACGGTGTATAGCGGCACATCAGGATGTCTTTCAGCTTGAGTCTTGGCTTAGGCGAAAGCCTGCCTTGCGGTGTTCCCAAAGGTTACACCCATGCAGCCATTCCTATGATAGGATGTAGTTCCAAGTCGTTACTAATTATCCCCGTTGACAGTGCCTTGTATGTACATGTCTCCCAAGTCCCCAGTCCATGAGAGATTTCTTGGCTGGGGAGTTATTGACACTGAAACATGACTTCAGGCCATTCGTTGGGCATAATCAGTGCAATTGTGTTGTCAACCATCAATTTTGTCTGAGTGAACGCTTTTGCCTTTTCGGGTGGGCCCCTACTAGGCCCCATAGAGAGTCCCCCATTCCCCTGCTAAGAAAGATCTTCGTGTGGCCAGATAATTGTTTGATGAAGGGATATGCGTTAGAGCAATGAGTGTTAGGTATTGAACCTAATCTTTGGTAACAAAGTGTCGAAGGTTAACTGTCTTATTAATAGCTGTCGTAGACCGTGTTAACCTGTCCCTTACTCTTTCCTGGAGGAAAATCTTGACTATAATGTCTCGTGGAGATCACTTTCATTAAGGCGTTGTGCCCCGCCGTTGGCCAATGGTCGTGGACCATGGACTTGTGAAGCCTTGACTCGTGGAGTCCTAAATAGTGATGTGGTTATCTTCTTCCATTTAAGATCTTTGATTTTAACAGAAGTGATTTGCTCGTGGGGATAGCCCAATTTGGGTGCGTTAATGGAGATTTTCGTTTGGGGAAGAAAGCGAAGTTGAATGGGTTAACGAAGAGTGCGTTACTGGGAGATTTTTGAATTTTAATACAAATTGTGATACAACTTTAATATAATTGTGATGCATCTTGTTACATCTTGTGATACAGCTTGATACAAATTGTGATACAGTTGTGATACAACTTTGATATAACTTGATACACCTTCTGATACAACTTGATACATATTGTGATAAAACTTGATACATCTTCTGCTACAACTTGACGTGGCCGGCTTGGCCCCAGAGGGTGATTTGGGACAAAATTGAGTGAAAATGTGTTTTGTTGATATAGTTTTGATACATCTTTTATATAGCTTGATGCGAAGGGCTTGGGCTTCGAGAGTGATTTGAAACAAAATTGAGTGAAAATGTGTTTTGTTTATACAACTTAACTTGGTGGGCCTAGGCCCTAAGGGTGATTTGGAAAAAAATTGAGTGAAAATGTGTTTTGTGTTGATCCAATTTGATACAGTTTGATACAACTTGACATGGCGGGTCCAGACCCCTGATGAGACATCCTTGAGTATCAATGTGTACGCAATTTATGAATGATTGCTCTACTTTCAAGTATTGGAGGTCAAGTTTTAGTAAAGGAAAAGTGAGAGTATCGTACCCAAGGGATTGAGTAACTCTACCCTAAGCTAGATTACCGCGAAAATAAAACCTAGAAAACACATGTAAGTTTGCCTTTTTACAATTTAATAGGCTCAACCCTTTGGAATCCAAAACTACCAGGAATGGTATTAACAATGAGAAAGTGGTGAGACATATTGTTGGTTAATTTTAATTTGGATAAAGGAAACTAAGTTGCACATAAATAAAGTAAACAAATAACGTGTAGAGACTAGACCAATGAGAAAAGTAGAGATTTAGGCATCACACCTAGCCTTACTCATGCACAAAATGTAACCCATATTTGATGTAATAACATGCTTTGACAAATTTCCCCTCAGTGCTTTGGTGAAGCTACCAAGAAACCAATTAATAATGTAATTCAACAAAGTTTGGTAAAGTTAGGTTAAATTATACAACCTTAGTCCCATTTTTATTTCATTAAAACACAAAGTGGGCTATGAACCGCAAGCCTAACACCCCCTTAGAGCAATTAAACTCACGGCTCATGCATTAAGTTTAGAGTAAGAAATTCAAGCAACTTAACATTATCCGTAGGAATTATTAAGCCACCACCTAAAGGCTCATGCTCACATATTCAAAGAAGTGGTCAAGTTCAAGTTTCTGATTCATTAGTTTCCTAAACATGCTTTCTAGGTGATTAAGCTAGCAAACACATTTAGTAAGCATTAAAGTTTAGAAGCTGATAGATTCAAAACATGCATAAACATCAAAACACATGGAAATTTACATTATTTGCACATAGCCTCAAATCCAACTACTCACAACATATGTTATTACAAGGATTAAATTCTGTTTAGTCCCTGTACTATGACCATTTTTTCGTTTCAGTCCCTGACATTCTCAATTAATCTGAAAAGTCCCTAACGTCAAAATTTCCGTCTGATTGGTCCCTCCCGCGTTAAATTAGGAGTTGGCCTAAGGTGAAATGTCTAATATACCCCTCTGTTATTTCTTTTTCTCTTTTTTTTTTTTTTCTTTTTCCCTTTTAATTTCTTTTTTTTCTTTTTTCTTTTTCCTTTTTAATTTCTTTTTTGCTTTTTAATTTTTCTTTTTTAATTTTTTTTTCTTTTTCCTTTTTAATGACCATCGTATCCTGCTGCATCGGTAGCGCCACGTCGGCGAACCAATCCAGATCAACCCGAAACCCCAATTCTTGTTCTCCATGCCGGCGGCCTTTTATTTTTTATTTTTAATTTTACCTTTTTAATTTCTTTTTTCCTTTTCCTTTTTTTGTTTTTCTTTTTTCTTTTTTCTTTTTTCTTTTTTCTTTTTTCTTTTTCCTTTTTCCTTTTTCCTTTTTCCTTTTTCCTTTTTCCTTTTTTCTTTTTCCTTTTTAATGACCATCGTATCCTGCTGCATCGGTAGCGCCACGTTGGCGAACCAATCCAGATCGACCCGAAACCCCAATTATTATTCTCCACGCCGGCAGCCATTTTCCTTTTCCATCACTATTCTTCTTCTTCACTTCTGGTTTTGGTCAACTTGGCCTTCAAAAACCATCATTTCAACCAGACCCAAAATCCAAATAACCATTTTGAGCAAGCCCAAAAACCTCAGGGTCTGAAAAAATGGTAGTTTTCAGTGAAAACTTTCCAGATTGAGGCTTGATGTGGAGAGAGAAAGTGAGATTTGAGTGGGAGAGAGAGAAGTAGGCTGTGAAAACAAGAGGGGAGTGGTTTAGCGGTGAATTTCCGAGCTGATTGGGATCTGCTTGTGTTTGGGAGATGGCGTCGACGATGATGGAAGCGAGGGAGGATCCCAACAGAGGGAGATGGCTTCAGAGAAGGTGAAGAAGTGATCGATCAGATCATAGCCTCTTGCTTTTGCTCGATGTCCATCTCTGCACCGCCAATCTAGGTCTTTGCTGGGTTTGGTTTCAATTTGGGGAGAGAAACAGATGGGTTGTGGAGTTTGATCGGAATGGGATTGGTGGGTTGAGGAAGGAGAAAGTAGGCAAAATGAAAAGAAAAAAAAAGGAAAAAAAGAAATTAAAAAGGAACAAGAAAAAAAGAAGAAAAAGCAAAAAAGAAATTAAAAAGGTAAAAAAATTAAAAAGGAACAAGAAAAAAAGAAGAAAAAGCAAAAAAGATATTAAAAAGAAAAAAGAAAAAAAAGAAAAAAAAGAAATTAAAAAGAAAAAATTAAAAAAAGGAGAAAAAGAAATTAAAAATAAAAAATAAAAATAAAAGGAGAAAAAGAAATTAAAAAGGAAAAAGAAATAACAGAGAGGTATATTAGACGTTTCACCTAAAGCCAACTCCTAATTTGACGCGGGAGGGACCAATCAGACGGAAATTTTGACGTTAGGGACTTTTCAGATTAATTGAGAATGTCAGGGACTGAAACGAAAAAAGGGTCATAGTACAAGGAAGGAAACATCAAATTAAATCCCTATTACAAATACATGCCATGAACATCAAATTAAAGAGAGAAGGAAGGGAAATTGGAGGAACTACCCATAGGTTTGACTCTTGATGGAGTCAAACCGAGAACTCAAAAGTAAAATGATGAGAGAATTGCTTCATGATATGAGATTTTCGGTTTTTATAAATAAACACAAAGGTTAAGAAAAAGTGCAAGATTAGGGGAATAATTACTAGGTAATTATGGATCTAACAGCCCCAAGGGTGATTTAGGACAAAATTGAGCGAAAATCTGTTTTGTTGATAGAACTTTTATTCAATTTGACTTGGTAAGTTGGTAGGCCCGGGCCCCGAGGGCGATTTGAGAAAAAATTGAGTGAAAATGTGTTTTGTTGATGCAGTTTGATACACGTTTGATATAGCTTGATACAACTTGACGTGGCGGGTCCAAGCCTCGAGGGTGATTTGAGACAAAATTGAGCGAAAATCTGTTTTGTTGATACAGTTTGATATAACTTAATACAGTTTGACGTGGCAACCCTGGGTTCCAAGGGTGATTTGGGACAAAATTGAGCGAAAATTTGTTTTGTTGATACAATTTGATACAGCATAATATAGTTTGACGAGGCAGGCCTAGACTCTGAGGATGCTTTAAGACAAATTTGAGTGAAAATGTGTTTTGTTGATACACCTTTGATTAGGGCTGCCACTTAATTGGTTTGGTAATTACAAACCGATCGAATACCAACCGATGTTTTAAGTTTAGTAAATCGACTTTTTGGTAACCGAAACCGGTAAAATTGAAATCGAAAATGACTGAAAAAGTTGGTTTGGTTTTGGTAAATACCGAATCTACTGACTATCTAAATATTACCTTTATATACTATGGTTTTCAATACACATACATGTATATTAAGAAATAAACATAAAAAATTTCATAATAGTATGAACATTACTACATATACTACATTAACAGTACATGTATTTTTAGTAACCTAGTCAAAGACGGTTAAATAACCTAGTTTTATTGAAAATGGCCAAAACTTGATGTCATATATACAAAAGAAAGCTATAATTAGTAGATGAATACAAAGTTTACGACTATAAAATTGAAAAACCTAGTTTTGTTTATTTTAATTTATATTACAAAGAATTAGTTGTTCTAAAGTTGGTAATATCGAAAACCGAAAACCAAAAACCAAAATACCAAATTCGGTAGATATGATTAAAAACCAAAAAATTTGGTTGGTAATTGGTAGCTCAATTTTGAAACCGAAAGCTTTGATTTTGAAGTTAGTAATACCTATAACCGATTCGAACCGACTAAGTGACAGCGCTACCTTTGATACAGCTTGACGTGGCGGGTTTGGGCCTCGAGGGTGAGTTAGGAAAAAATTAAGTGAAAATGTGTTTTTTTATTTTTAAATTTTTTTTTGATCAAATAAACAACTCAAATACTACAACTAGTCTTTCGTGAGTCGAGCTCACAACCTCTCATTTACGATGGGAAGACTATATCACTAGACCAAATGGTAGGGGTGGGCGCGGTGCGGTTCGGTTCGGTTTGAGGCTCAAACCCAACCAAACCGTTTTTATCGGTTGGCCTATATATCAAACCGCAACCGCATTACAAAAGGGCTGAACCGATTATTTCGGTTACACCATTTTTCGGTGCGATGGGGGTCGGTTTCGGTTTGGAGCGATTTATTAATTTCAACTAGAAAGAGAGGGCTAAAATCAGACTTATTTTTACTGAACAATTTCAATAAGGCATAAATAAATTTTGAATGCATTTAGAGTCCACACAAGTCGGCAAATGTTACCCAAATATCAAGCAACTTGCAGAAAGACCATAGCAACTTATTACACACACACACACACACACACACAGATATATATATATATATATATATATATATATATATATATATATATATATATATATATATATATATATATCAATGATCAAGCAAACATAACAACTTATTACAAACTGAAAACCTAATCAAAAATGGATTTCTTATATATTGAAAACCAACATTTCCATCAATAGAGAAATAATAAATAAATAAAATGTAATTAAAATAAATCGGTGTGGGTCGGTTTAAATCAGGCGGTTTATGACCCGAGACCGCAACCGAACCGCTTTTGTACGGTTCGGTGCGGTGTGATCATAAAACGACACCGTTTTAGTTCGGTGCGGTTACCGAACCTTTTTTTCAGTGCAGTTCGGGTCGGTAACCACATTTTCGGTACAAAATGCCCACCCCTACCAAATGGTACTGGGCAGTGAAAATGTGTTTTGTTGATATAGTTTGATACGACTTTGAAAAAAAACTTTAAAAAACAATAGAAAAAAAGAAGAAGAAAAGGTGAACAATTATATTTAAAAGAGTTTCTAAGGAAACTACCCCTAAAATATCAATATTTCTCCATATTTCTATTAAAACTTTCACAATACTCGACTAGCCTCGTATAAAAATCACATAGTTTTTTCAAGGCAGCCGCGCTCTCTCTCTCTCTCTCACCACGTCTAGGGTTAGGGGTTTTTTGTAGTATGCAGCATTTTCTCTCCAACATCAATGACGATTGATGCAATGGCCATGCGTCTCTCTGCTTCTCTCGCTCTCGCAGAGGGGAAGAGACCCGTGGATTTGCGTCCATCCAAGGGACTGCGACAATAGGAGGCTTTTGTGGTGGGAAAGCTACTCACAGTAAGAGACTATACTTGCCGCTCATTCATGGGGATGTTTCGATCTGCATGAAGGGTGAATGACACTCTTAGGGTTGAGGAACTGGAGAAGATGATTGGGTTCTTTTCTCTTTTTGGATCCGGCTAACAGATTTAGGGTTTGGAAAGGAGGACCATGGGGCTTCAACAAAGCTCCGATTACACTTGTAGACTATCATGGCATCGAACAGATCTCGGCGGTGCCACTGCGGGCGTCGTCCTACAGGAGGACGTTATTGGGTGTTCCTCCTGCCCTTTAGATCTGAAAGGATTATGCGACTGATTGGCAGTACCTTAGGTGACTTCAAAGAGTATGATAGAACGACTTTCCGACAAAGGGTACTGCGCATCCGAGTTGAGATCAAGTATGTTAAACCATTATTGTTCAAACAGATGTTCTGGGTTGAAGATGATGTTGAGATGTTCAGTTTTTGGTAAAGTTCAAATATGACAAGGTTTTTGGGCGTTGTGGTTTTGTTACCCACGTTGGCCTCCCGTGCTCTGGCCCGAAACTGGAGGAGGATGAGGAGGAAGTTGCGGGTGTGGTGGTGCAACCATCTGCATTAGCGGTACTGTGTGATGAGCCAGGGACGAGTTCTAATGCACCTAGGGTTTCAGCGACTGGCCCAACCCTAATTTTCAAGGCCAAGCTACCGAGCAACGTTCCGGAGTTCTGTCTTCCTTCGACAATGGCAGCAGCGTGGCGTGAGAAGCGGCAAGTACATATTAGGGAGATCACAGAACCACGACAACAGGTCGAATCTATTCTTGGCCAACGTCAGATTAGGGATGGTGATGAGGTAACTATTTCTCCCAAAAAGCTGAGATTGAGTTTAGCTATAGGCAGAAAGAATTTGGATGCAGTGACTATGGGACTTTTGGAGGGGCCATCTGAGCAGGTTGAGCAGCAGAAAAGAAAGAGAGTGTGAATAAATAGCCTTATGGCATAGCGAGAAAAGGAAAAATGCCAAAAATGAGGATGACTCGGGAAAGAAGGTTCCAAACAAGAGCAGGAAGACCAACCTGATGCCGAGGTTGTTAGCTGTTGAGGGGACTGAAGATGGTACTACCTCCAACCCTAAGAGCATATGCACCTATGAAGCAAGAGCAATTGTTGATTTGCCAACTAATTAAATTGGTATTGCCAACTAAATTGGTACTACCAATCCACTATTCATCCAAAATTAGCAATTGCCTCCAGCTTATACAATGCACCAATAAAAGGTAATTGACATGCCAATCCACTATTTACATTTAAATATGTCATTAATTAAAATAAGATTAAATCATAGATTTAATTTATTAATCGATTTACAATGCAATTAATTGTAAACTATTAATATAACAATTTAAGACAAACAATGAGATCAGATTTCTCAGAAGAAGCAAAAAAACCAAGAATTTTTTATAGAACAACGATTGGAGATGACCTGAGTTATTGTACCTTCTTACGTCAAGAAATCCTAGGGTTTAGCAGAGTGAGGTGGCCAGAGCTTTTCCGGTTGCAGGTGGTTCTAGCAATGGCAAGGCTTCTTATCACGGGTCGGGGCAATCTAGGGCGTGGTCGTGTGTTTGGTCGGCCGGTCCGATCTTTGATAGAAGGCGGAGGGGTGTCTGTCAGTGGTGTCGGGGAGCATAGTCGATCTACCAGTTTGACGTGATCGACGTGATATAGATCGAGGGTAGCGCGGCGGTGTGGTCGTGTTGGTGGCTGGGCTATCTATGTTTGGCGCTTTGTCGGATTTGGTGTCGGCGGGGAAGGCTCTGATCGACCCGAGGTTGAGCAAATTGGGATAGATCGGTTGGTGCCGATATGATTGGTGGACCGGTTTGCGTGGATACAGCAGGGTGGATATGGTCTTCAGGAGAAGCCGGCCGCCGGAACTTGCAGCGCTGGTGGGTTGCTCAGAGCGGCTTCCTGGGCTTGGAGTGGGGCCTGGGGTTCTGGGTTTGATTCTGAACTTGGGCTAGCTAGGCCTAGGTCATGGGTTATCAAGGAGGGTGCCTTGCCACCCTCACTTGTTACTTAGACTTGGGCAGGCCTGACCCAAGATTTTAGACCTACTTGGGCTTGTTTGGGGCTACCTATGGTCTTTCAGTGCCAATCTATTCGGATCATGACTTCTTCGAGAGTTGGTAATTATCTTGGATGTGATTGGTGTTTTTCAAGCGAGCTTATGGATAAGGAGGTGCTCCTATTTGTTGGCTAGGAAGTGGTTTTCTGTTGGTACCACAATTGCGTGATTGGCTAATGGGAGACTAGTGAATGATTTTGCCCTAGAAGACATGGAGTTTCTTTGTTTATAAGTTCGCTAATTATAATGACCTTATCATTGACTTGTAATGAGTTTGCTTACCTTAGATTAGAGTTTCCGGATTTTCTTGCCGGGTATCTTTTTTTTTAAGTGCAGCTAGACTCTAGCCATTGGCTGAATGTCGGCTATTGATCCTAATGATATCAATTTCTATTAAAAAAGAAGAAGAATTTTTTATAGAAATTTAAAATTCTCACCCAATGAAAATAAATCGGAAAAAAAAAAAAAGAACATTAAAAATTACCCTTTCTTTCGTTGGGAAAAGAAATATAAATTGTTTAGAGTATCAAATAAGTTGGAGCAATTGGTAAGCAATTTCCTTGAAAATGTGGGATGATGGAGGTTTGAGTCCTCTTCCATGCAAAGTTTTGCATTTTAAGTGAATATTTTGCCTATTAGTGAGTTGCACAGGCCCAGCAGAAACTAGTGGAGCCCATGAATTGGTTCGGGTAATTGGATGACTAAAAATTGGTCAATCAATTACCTGACTTGATGGACCCCACCAATTGGAGCCCATGAATTGGTTGGGGTAATTGGATGACTAAAAATTGGTCAGCCAATTGCCTGACTTGATGGACCCCCCCCCCCCCAATTGCCCAATTGATTTAGGACCGCTGCATTCTCTTTTTTCCCTTAATCGGCCAATGGGTTAGCCAATGACCCGATTGATGCGTCTGCTCTAAGGGGAAGGAGATGGTGCTTTCTTAGATCTCTATGGTGCTTAGACATCTGGATGCAAGTCTTTTAAAGTAGGAATTTTCTCTATGAGGTTTTATTCTAAGATGTTTCTAGTCTTTGTTTGTACCACAATTGAGTGTTGACAGATTATACTAGATGATTAATTTTTTTTCCTTAGGAAGCGAGTTATTCTTGCTTAGCTAGGCTTGCTCTCCAGCGAGCGTCCATTTAGACTTTAATGAGTTTAGATATGACATCTGGTGTTTGTACCAGGTTTCTTGTGTAAGTGCTTGTTAAACTCTGGCATGTTTTCATGGCTTTGATTTCTAATAACTAGATGCCAAACACACCCTATGGGTGTGGATAACTACGTACGCAGTTATTTAACAAAATGTGGAGAAAACTGCTCCACCTTTTGTCTTTTTATTTTTATTTTTTGTTAAATTTCTTTATATTTTATTTTATTTTGTGAATTGACCTTTTTGTCCTTCTCGAATATTTCAGTTCAAAAGTTTTTTAATATTTGAGAGATAATTTGGTAAAATATTTCAAACTCTTCTCTTAATAATAGTATAGATATCAAATCCTATTCAAAAAAAAAAAAAAAAAAAACTCGAGCAGCCTCGTTGATAAATAGAAACGTTGGGTTATGTTCCGACAGAAATGCAGCTTCAAGGCCACAAAGCTTACATTTTCCAATTTCCAGAAATAGAAACTAAATAGTGAGCTGGCGTTCCACCGAAGGCACCCCAGCCGCCAAAACTTCCCAAATATTCCACGTTTCGTTACCAACAGTGGGATCGACGGCCGGGGACCACCAACGTCTTCAAGAACCATCTATTTCAAATTTCAAAATTTGAAACGCGTCTCGCATCCCTTACCTGACCGACCTCTCCCCGTGGACCCCCCACCCTTACCCGAAGCGGGTGGTGCCCTTCAAAGTTCAAACCCGACCCATTCGTCCAAAACAAAAAGTACAAGAAGCTCCTAATTTTGACCCGTTTTGATTCTTCTTCATTGCTACAGCGCCGTCTGTTCGAAGTCCAAGTTCCTTCCTTCTTCTTCTTTCTTAACGGCGAAGTGTTAACAGCTAGCTAGGGTTTTCTGAAGATGACGACGATGGAGAGCTTGATCGGTTTGGTTAATCGGATACAGAGGGCCTGTACTGTGCTCGGCGACTACGGCGGTGGCGACAACACTTTCTCTTCCTTGTGGGAAGCTCTGCCCTCTGTTGCCGTCGTCGGCGGCCAGGTCAGCTTCTTCATATTCTCTTCAATTTTACGGTTTTCGAGCCACGGAGTACTTTGTGGAATTGGAAATTGGGGAGGGCTTTACGAACAATTTTACTTGCTGGAGCTGGTTTTAACTTTTCGGTGTTGTTTTGGGATGAGAACAGAGTTCGGGCAAGTCTTCGGTGCTGGAGAGCATCGTAGGGCGTGACTTTCTTCCCAGAGGATCAGGTGAATTTCAAGCTTTTCGAGTTGGAACAAAATGTTTAAATTTTTTTTTTTATCTTTAGTTTTGAAGATTTTTTTGATTGCAGGGATTGTGACGAGGCGGCCTTTGGTGTTGCAGCTGCACAAGACGGACGAAGGGACTCAGGAGTATGCCGAGTTTCTTCATCTCTCCAAGAGAAGATTTACTGATTTCTGTATGTAAATTACTGGCCTCCTTGTGTTTCCTAGTTTCCTGTATGCTTGTGTATGTGAATGTTTGTTATGTTCTTTTCGCTTGTATTGATGTAAGATTGATTATTATAGCGGAGAAATGGTAGATTTTCTTTTTGGTCTATAGTTACTTTTATTCTGCTAATAAATCTGGACAATTTGAGGAATCACATGAGTGTACGGAGTTTAGTTTAGGGCCACCTGCTGATATTTCATGACCTCCTCTGATTAGTATGAGAGCAAGTTGAGTTCACACTACACGTGTTTCTAATTTTTTTGAAAGAACATCCGAATATGTTCTTCTGTTGGTTAGTCTATGAACAGTATGAACTTGTTTGCCAATTGATTTTTACCTTTTTTTTTTCTTTGTTAATTAATGCTCTTGATAGAACTTTCTGTCATGAGTTAGAGCTACAAGAGAATGGAATTTGTGTAGAGATAATGGAATTGCTACATATAACTTTAGTTGTTGCAAGATAACGCTATGCCAAAACTAATTTATTGCTGTCTTTCTGCAGCCGCGGTTCGGAAGGAAATTCAGGATGAAACTGATAGAGTAACAGGAAGGTCAAAAATGATATCTCCTGTTCCTATCCATCTCAGTATCTACTCCCCCAACGGTGTGTTACTACTACTACCACTACTATTTCTGCTGCTGTTTTTTCTCTTTTCTTTAGTTTCTGTAAATTTTTACAAGGTCCCAGAGAACTCTAGTCATACGGAATCATTGGTGAAATTGTGAAACTCTTCTAGCCTTCATATTACTCTATTGTTTGTGTCTACATCGTCGTGCTTATTAATATGATATTGTGGCTTGTCATTCTTGTGCCTATACCGCTTACATTTCCAGAAATAATTGTTCATTGCAGTTTTCTCAGATGATTATTTCGCATATAAACCGCTAAACACTTGTAGAACGTATAGAAAACAAGATGATGATTTCTCTAAGATTTGGGGCTATAGCAATTCCTAAGATATGTACATAATATATATTCTTAGAATTATCAAAGGAAGTCATATTTGTAAATTCTTGTACATCTACTTTGCATTATTGAGTGATCTAGCTTTCCCCCATTTATAACTTCTAGATATTATTTTTAAATTTTGCATAATATTTCACTTTTCCAAATTCCTCTTTGTGCACTTTGATGACATAAGTGAGGGAGGAATTGGAGTCTTATCTTATGTTCTCTGTTGTTATCCATACACTTGACTGTTGATTTCCTTCATTTGGCAGTTGTGAACTTGACCCTAATTGATTTACCTGGTTTGACGAAAGTTGCTGTTGGTACGTTTTCATTCCAGTGTTAATTATGCATTAAAATGCTGTTCTGCATGATGTGATTTTATTTGTCAGTCATCAATAAGGCAGTTATTATTTTCAGAGGGCCAGCCTGAAAGTATCGTTGAAGATATTGAAAACATGGTTCGATCTTATGTTGAGAAGGTAATAAATTATGAAGTCATAAACCCACACAAACACATTCATACATGCATGCACATTTATAGAAGTTATGAAGTTGCCTACTCATTGAAGAAGAAAAAAAAAGCACAATAATGTTGAGGTCAGATGGACTGAAACATGCAATTATCGTTGATTAAAGGAATTATTTGTCATTGTGCATTTGAATTTTTTTTGAGCAAATAGTGTAATTTCTCTTTCTCACTTGTTATGTGCTTTAGTTTTATCATGTTCGGTGATAATACCATTATTTTGCATTCAGTATACTACTAGACATTAGACAGCTAAATTTTAAGCTGTTAGGGAATTGACCGCTAATTTATGTCAACCTAACAAGTAGATATTAAACACCTTGAAACGCACACTGTGGAGGGATATATATAACAACATTAACATAGAGTTCTAGACAATTGTTCTACCATCTTTTTTCTCATTATCTGTTATGATCAAGTCATTTAGTATAGAATGCAAATAGGGTTTCCTATTCTTGGTGACATCTGTGTAAATCTATTCCATCTTATTTTTCACATGATGAACATCAATTGTGTTCTGATTGATGGTTTTGTGCTTATTGTAGCCTAATAGCATCATACTAGCAATATCTCCAGCCAACCAAGATATCGCTACATCTGATGCTATCAAACTTGCACGGGAAGTGGATCCAGCAGGTATACCCTGTTTACTTGTTAGAGTAAACCATTTCCCCTGCTTCTGGACTGTCCTACAGTTAATTTGTCTCATAAACTTATATTTATAACTTGCACACAGGTGAACGAACGTTTGGGGTGATGACAAAGCTTGATTTGATGGACAAAGGAACTAACGCTTTGGATGTATGATTCTCTCTGTTCTGTACCATCTTCACAAACGGTTTTTGCAATGACCAAGCTAATGTTCAGTTGCATTATAAATTCTGAAAATAGTTGGGTCATAATTAGCTAGATGCATTTGCATTCCGAATACAACAGTTTTCAACCATAAGGCATATATTGTTTTAAAAGGATGTGATCCGTAAAACTCTTTTATCATTTTCTTTACATGTTCCCATGCTTGTTGCATGCATGCCTTTTGCACTCATTGCTTGATATAAAGCTTTGTGTTAAAACAAAGAAATATTAGTATTATTAATATCTTACATGTTTAACCCAAAAGGTTATTGAAGGAAGATCTTATCGCCTGCAACATCCTTGGGTTGGAGTTGTGAACCGTTCCCAAGCAGATATTAATAAAAATACGGACATGATTGTCGCAAGGCGCAAGGAACGTGAGTACTTTGCAACCAGTCCTGACTATGGGCACTTGGCTAATAGAATGGGTTCAGAGTACCTTGCTAAACTTCTGTCACAGGTTTGAGTGCGAATATCTTTCTTGCAATTAAAAGTATCTTGCTCCTTCAATAAAGTATCCATTTTGATGATTTGATCTTGTTTATAGCACTTGGAGTCTGTAATTAGGGCTCGTATCCCAAGTATCACATCCTTGATTAACAAAAGCATTGATGAACTTGAATCCGAGATGGACCATCTTGGTAGGCCTATAGCCGTTGACGCTGGGGTGAGTTTAACTCTATTTTGTAAATTTCATCATGTATTATCTTGGGTAATTTTGAGTTTGTAACCAAGACTTTGTATTGTAGGCTCAGTTATACACTATCCTGGAACTTTGCCGTGCATTTGACCGAATATTTAAAGAGCACTTAGATGGAGGGTAAGATTTGTTCATTAAACTCTCAATTTTGGCTCATCACTGTATTTGGAATTTAGTGTTCTCAGATGCAAAACTTTTGTAGAATTACAATACCATTTTGCAGTCTAAGTTGAAATGGAGCCTATATTGTTAATTTGATTAAATGATATGTTTTTTTTTTTTTTTGGGGTTTAACTTTAATGTATGCTTTGCGTTCTTAACTATCAGTCTCTTTAGTAAATGTGGCAAATTATCTGAGATATGATTCATGCATTGTACAGGAAACTTAATGTAATTGTTCTATATCTAATCAGAATGCTTAATAACAACTAACTGGTTTCTTGGGCAAAGAATTACATAAGAAAAGTCCTCAACAGCCAAGGTTTGACAATTTGTAGTAGTCAGTACTGGGTTCTAGGTGGTAGAGCTAATGTTTAGTTTCTAGCTGCATAGTTCATGTAGTGGACATAATATGCATTGGTATATCACACGGACTTATATTACGTTTTTTTTTTTGGTTAAACGGACATGATATGGATCAGTATGCATTGGTTGTTTCTGTTATTTATCAATCGGAAAACAGGGTTTGATAGAGAATCAAACTTGCATTACCCCTCAGCGGATTTGGTTTATTTCTTTTCACGAAAAAAATCATCTATAATACTACTCTGTGACTGTAACTTTGTGCTTGATTTTGTCATGATAGGCGACCCGGAGGTGATAGGATTTATGGTGTCTTTGACAACCAGCTGCCTGCTGCTTTGAGGAAGCTTCCATTTGATCGACATCTGTCTATGCAGAATGTAAGGAAAGTGGTTTCAGAGGCTGATGGTTATCAGCCTCACTTGATCGCCCCAGAGCAAGGTTACCGCCGCCTTATTGAGGGATCACTGAATTACTTTAGAGGTCCAGCTGAGGCTTCTGTGGATGCTGTAAGTATTCATTTTTGGTAATCTCCAGTAGAAAATGATTTTCTGAAGTGTATTCAGTAGTTGAGAACTTTTGCTAAGTCTTTATCTTTGACTAGCTGAAAATCCATACTGTAGGTCCACTTTGTCTTGAAAGAACTTGTGAGGAAGTCATTAGCAGAAACTCAGGTAAACAGAACTTGTATGTTAGGCTTGCAGCTTAACAAGTGTTCTTTCAGTGATAAAGAGATTAATGATTTTGATGCTTGTGACTCATAGGAATTGAGACGGTTTCCGACTCTGCAAGCTGAAATAGCGGGTGCAGCTAATGAAGCATTGGAAAGGTTCCGTGATGAGAGTAAAAAGTCAACTCTGCGCTTAGTGGACATGGAATCCTCATACTTGACTGTGGAATTCTTTCGAAGACTTCCACAGGAAGTGGAGAAACCAGTTGGCCCAGGAGGAAAACCAGGACAGCCGGGAGGAAATCCAGCTGCCAATGCTGCTGTGGACCGCTATTCAGAGGGTCACTTTCGGAGGATAGGATCGAACGTGTCCTCTTATGTGGGAATGGTGTCTGAGACACTGAGGAATACGATTCCCAAGGCTGTCGTTCACTGTCAAGTCAGGGAGGCAAAAACGTCATTGCTAAATCACTTCTATATACAAATAGGAAAGAGAGAGGTACTCTCTCTCTCTCTCTCTCTCTCAATACACACAACCACACACTCTTGGAGCTCATTGACTTCTAAGCATGCAGTACATAAATAATCAAGTTGAAGACTTATTAAAAAGTGAACAAGATTACAGCCTCCTAAAACTCTCCTCAGATGTTTACTAGTGTATTTCATGTCAGCCAGAATTTACTAGTGAACAAGATTACAGCCTCTTAAAGATCTCCTCAGATCTTTTTATATAATGCTGTTCAGTGGTTCAAGATTATTGTGAATCACAACTATTAGTTTCAAAATCAGGGCCTCCATTGGTGAATGCGCCTTCAAGCATGAGTGGTCATTTATATTCTCAAGGCGTGATTATTAGGGTTGGGATTAATTTTTTTCCATTCTGGTTTCTTTGGCTTGTTTTTCAGGGTAAGCAGTTAGGTCAGCTGCTTGATGAAGACCCAGCATTGATGGAGAGGAGGCTACAGTGTGCTAAAAGGCTTGAATTATACAAGTCAGCTAGGGATGAGGTTGATTCTGTATCATGGGTCCGCTGATCTTTGTTTCTGAATGTCATCATAGTTTCTGCTACGGAGTTTTTTCTTTTTATCTGATTATGTTGTTGACCCAAGTTCTCAGGCTTTGGGATGGGGTGGTGAATTCTAGTTTTATTGTTTGATTATATTTGCTGTATTTATCTTTTGTATATCTGTAGTACGTATGTAATGTACTCTTTTATAATATATGATTACATATCAGATTGATGTTGCATGGCGTATGTACCCGCTTCTTTCCTCTTCTCCATGTCTCTTGATTTCAGTGTTGCAATTTGTATGATTGTTTTATCGGTCTTGCCAAGGAATAGTAACCGTGAGTTTTAAGTGGATATCAATTTAAGTATTTGATACCCTTCATCTTAAGACTTGTGTTTGCATACACCCTGTTAGAAAGCAGACCCATCATGCATGTACATGCTTCCCAACGCCTTGGAGCAATAACATCCACCGTAAGCATTCCGCCAGATCAGAAACTGCACCACTGGCCGAACCACCGAGCCAATGCTACTTGAATCCAATGGAAAACCTAAACTACAACACTACCCAATTGAGGAGCTAGAACCGCTAGCCAAGCCATTCCAAAGAGAACAAGAAATCAGAGGTCAGAGCCTACAAGGAGAAGAGAGCGCCATCCCCGTTAACCGGCTGCACACCATGAATGTTGTTGCTGAATAGTAATATTCTTTCCCTTAAACACAGCAACATGATTTGAGAGCTGGGAAGCATAGTCGAACTCGAACATAACCTTCAAATGGCATTACATGAATACAAGAGTAGTACATAGAGGAAATGCTTTGGTTGAAGATGTGACTTATTAATTTTTGGTTCAAGAACTACCAAGCACAGTACAGCTGAACATAAACTCAAACAATATCAAAATAAAAACAAGGCGTAGTCAGAACATAAATCATAATTGGGTAATGCTTTCTTGAAGAGGTGACTAATCAATCTTTGCCTCTTTGGAGATTTAGAGGCTGAAAGCCATGTCGAAGAGTTGCTTGCCAAACTTTGTCAATGCTGGACATGGTGTAACCACACTCGTGCTCATGCCAACCTTCCAATGCATGCACTATTCCTGCTATACGCCACGCACTCATCACCCTCCTTGGCAACCAGTTCTGATTGTCACAATATATAAGCTTTAGTTAACCAATTACCTACTATAATAAATAACAAACTAATAATGGATGAAGAAACATTATAGAAATTTCTTTTTTGGTTACTAATTACCCACCTCGCAAGAGTAAACATTCTCAAGAGACTTGGGGATCTTCATTGCTGGTGTGTAGTGGTAGAAGCAGTCTCTGCGCAACTGTTTTGGTGGAAATTGAGAGAAGGGAACAAAAATTGTTCCTTTTGGTGCACTCAACTGTTCTTTTTTACTCAACCCATCTCCCACCAACCAAACCTGCATTGAAATTCCACTGCAAATTAAGTATCAAAAAAAGTAATTTGAAGAGAACAAGTTTTCTATGTAGCTCTAAACCGTAAACCCTAGAAAAATAGAAATCCCTATTTTCTACCTAAAAATTTGTTAAACAGAAATATATTTCTTCAATTAATTTGTTATGGTTGTTAAATATCCACAGCATATGAATAGATAGAAACAATAAGAAAGCTGGTATAGAAAGCAAAATTTTCCTTACCTTTTGAGCATAGCTTCTGTCATGAACCACCTTACCCTCTGCAGCATTTAATGATTTGGTGAGCTTCAAATACTCAGCCTGCTGTAATGTAACTACCTGAAACAAATTTATCCAATATCGATATCATCAGGTCAGAAAACATATAGGAATAGAAATATGAAGTCATATATATGAATTGTAATTGACATATACCTGGATATCTCTCTGGCACAAAGAAAAGGCAAGGGCATAAGCTACCTTTGTGAGGTTGCCTGCAAGGAGAACCTGGGTTGTTCCTTTCGGAATGCTGTTAAGGATGACACCCACAGCTAAGCTACCCCCATCCACCACCTTGATTTTCAGCCGTGGATTCCTCTGAACATATATACCACCATTATTATTGAGCCTCTCACCCTGCAATGAGATATACGAAAAAGGAGATCAATCAATATCGATATGAATCACATAGAGATTCACACACACACACACACACACATGCATACAAACCAAATTAAAAGAATTTAAGGGGTTAGGATGACTCTAATTTGATCGACCACTTAACCGTCAAGATTTTAATAACACTACTAGTTATTTGGACCCGCTGATCTCTGTCTTTATTATTAAAACTTTACCCACATATATACACCTATGTACATGGTTACTAACAAATGACACCCACACCCACATATATACAGGCACCATTAATTGTTTCATCACTGATGTTAAATCTACTTCCATTCAAATAGGGAAGTTCAAGGACACATACACACACAGTAGGTCAGGAAGTTTAAGGACATAAGTGAGCTTAATTAAATAGGGAATAAAATGTGAAATAGATAGGTGAATTGATGAAAGAAATAATAGAGATCTAAAAACTTTAACCTACACACTTACACACTGTAGTTACCTGATTAAAGAGACCTAAACTTATAACTTTGACACCCATTTGCTCAGCTTCTAGTATGGCATCCTCAATCGCTCTATTTATAGCTTCATTTTTCCATGAGAGCAAGTACTGCAACTCATAATTAAAGGTAGCAAACAAAATCATGATATAGAGAAAATGAAGATATAGAGAAAAATGAAGTTAAGGTGCTTCCCACCTGCAAACTATATTTTGGAATAACCCAAGTTTGTAGTCTGTGTTTATCAAAACGCTGCCTCTCAATAACAAATGAACGGCCAAATATCCAAGTTAGCATCAAGGACCATAATGTCACCGGCCACAACAACCATAAGTACCATGTTGAAGTGTGTGGATTAGAGGCCAAGGAAGCAAATGCCAGTGGGAGTCGGTAGATGGATTCAGTTGTTGTTAAATGGGTTAGATGAACCACATCAGGTGATTCTTCTTTCCTGAGTGAAGATTCATATAGGGTATCACTAGACTTGTCCATGGTACCATATATATAGTCATAGACTGGCATGAAGAGAGAGTAATTGGTTCGAAATTGTGTGTGATGCAAAGAGTGGTACCTGCATATCAAACACGTTTGAATCATACAGAAACAGCTACAATGCTTAAATTTCTGCACTAAAAAGATTCTTACCAACAAAGTTTCGCGATCGCTTATTTTGAGAAAAAAAAAAAATAATTGATACAAGCTTATCAACAAGGAAAAAACAAACTTGGTGGTTACTTATAACCATAATTTGAATGTCTTTTTCATAATGTGCGTTCCTACATGTAGGACTTGAGTGTCTATGCGTATGCAACACATTGAATAACATCAATTAATAATAAAGAACAAAATTGTCTTATTGAAGAAAACTTACGAGGGAGTATATATTAGATACTTAAGAGGAGGAAAAAGAGAGAAGATCCAGTTCGGAATGAACTCGAAATTGCAGTGTCCCAAGTTGTTCATGAAGTCGATATAAGTAATATAAACAAAATAGGATGAGATGGAAGCTGTTCCGATCAACAGAGTTGCCACCATTGGTATTGCGAAGAGCATGAAATATGTTATGTGCTCCGCAAATGGGTGAGTCACAGCTGAAATATACATTCATCGATCCATGTCAGTAATTGAAATTACTATTCGTATTGTTCTGGATCTTTTACTTGTCAAGAATAAATTAGAAGTAAAATTTTTGTTTCTTGAATTTTTTTTTTTGGCTAGATTAATATGAATTCTGCATTATTGCATCTGTACGGTCTTTACAGTAGCATTGAATTGAAGTTTTCACATACCAAACAGTGAAAACAGAAGGTCAAAAATTTTTTTGAGAAGAAAAGACTAAGAAGGGACATTCTCATTGATATTTCATTAAATCTATTCAAGATATTTATATATAATGCACGTTCTGTAGATCAGTAGATATTACTCCTTATATGTGGGGCAATATTCCTAAAATAGAAGGTACACATTTTTTTTTTTTTTGGATATAAAGTAAACATCAATATCGCTTACTAATAGTGTAGATAAATTTGAAATGCAACTGAACATGAGAGGACGAAAAATAATCTTTCCTGACAAATACATCAAGTATCTCCAAAGTTTAGGCATAATGCAAATCTTGGAATATATAGATATGTCTTACAAGTAATTGGCTCAGTGACAATAGAGGAATGGTGATGAGAATGGTAGCGAGAGTAGAGGAAATGGTGGTGAAGTGCTCTGTGTAACCAGTAGTAGAGGTACTCGACCGGACCGGCATGAAGCAGCATCGTCATGACCAACCCATCTCCCCTCCAGATTGGTAGGTCATCAGTTAGAGCCCTAGGCAGGAAGCGCTTGGCCAGAAACCTGCCTATGTAAAACAGCATTCCATTGAATATGATTTGATCATCCCTGTCCAAAACAAATCAATTCAAATTTTAAACAACCATTCACTTCAACTAAACTGAGAACGAGTCTTAATTAGTTTAAGTTCGCGGTGCAAACACCACTAACCAATCTCTTTCTCTGTCGACTTGTTCAAATTCGAGGCCCTTGTCCACGATTGTTCCTTTGCCTTTGGCAGTTTGATAGCGAGAAAGTGAGATCCATATCTGGTTGTGGAGCATCCTCCACAACAGAAATGGAAATACGAGGACGTAAAATAGATCTGTGCCTTCTTCTCCAAACATATATGAGTATGTGCTGTGAATCACCCAAGGAGCTAACACCACGTACTGCAACAACAAAACCTCATATACATCAGTCTCACCAAAGTAGTCCACAAAGTAAATACGTACCATGCTGGTGATATATAACCGTGATATATATAGAGACATGCATTAGCTAGCAAGCATTCACATAGAATAGAGAAAGGCAGACCTTAAAGCTCCCAAGAGGTGTCCATGGCCAGTCAGTAAGAATTCCAAGTGTGGAAGCCATTTGTTTGTTTCTGAGTGGTGATCTCTACCTTGGGACTTTAGAGGTGTTTATATAGAACATAGCTTGAGCCCACACACTATGTGTGATCAGAGATGCTCAAGAGCCTTAGAGATGCTCAGCTTGCTATTGTGTTTGCTGGGCAAGGTTGCTGGGTTTATTTAAATAAGGATAAAACGGGAAATATAGAATGTGTATTTAGATATTTGCTGGGTACATTTAGAAAGACCCTAAAAAAATTCAAAAAGTGTGAAAAGGTAGTTAAAACTTTAAAGTAGTGAGAGCAGTAGAAACGTGGGTTTCATGCCCTTTTATTTTTTATTTTTTATTTTGGTTTCCAAATTGACTTTAGTATCCCTATTGATTATTTTTTGTTTTAAAGTATTTTAATATTTGAGGGGTAAATTGGTAAAAAAAATCAGTTATGGAGAGCAAGCTCTCCTCTCTTAGTAATATAGATGAAGAAACATATAATGCACACATTTTGGTAATAATAATGATAGAAAATGATTTGTGGCCTTTGTGGCCTCAACCTCGGTGTCATGCCATATCACTTACAAACATCACCTATTTGCCAAAGGGTGTGGCTATTGCCACCCTATTAACTACTTTGTTCACCCTACATTCTCTTTTCACCCTACATATATTTTTTTAATTACAAGTTTACTTTGTTAATCCATTTGCAGTATCTAAAATACCATTTTTCAATATAACTTAATTACTACGGCACCCAAAAACTATGCAAGTTCTTGTTCTCTTTACCTAGCAGAGCTAATTTTCACCTGATACATTCACTCAGGTATCAGAAAAAGTATAGAAAGTTAAACTTTAAACTTTCCAAAACTATTTCATTGAAATATTCAACTTGGCATCTAAAAAACTCAAACTGAGAGCAAACAACAAATTTCAGTTGTATTTCTTAAAAAAATAAAAATAAACTGCAGTACGTTTTATACTAATTCATAGAGGTATTATATCAAACACCCTTCATGCACATTTTCTTGCATAGCTAATTTCTATCACGACTCAGAATTAAAGAAACCCACTTTCCTTTAATATTAGCAACAACCTCCAATTGTATACTCATTCATAGAGGCATTATATCAAACACCCTTCATGCACATTTCCTAAAAGAGCTAATTTCCATCACGACTCAAAATTAAAGAAACCCACTTTCCTTCAATATTAGCAAGTGGGCAACACTCTGAATCAGGAATTTGGTTCCAACTTTCAAGTAAACATCTTTATCAACAAAACCCAAAGTACCATAGATAACTAAGCAAAGCACATTTTTTCTTCAATATTAGCAACAACCTCTAGTGTATACTCATTCATATAGGCATTATATCAATCACCCTTCACGCATATTTCCTAACACAGCTAATTTCCATCACGACTCATAATTAAAGAAACTCATTTTCCTTCAATATTAGCAACAACCTCAAGTTGTATACTCATTCATAGAGGCATTATATCAAACACCTTTCATGGCTTTCAAGCACATTTCCTAGGAGAGCCAATTTCCATCAGGACTCAGAATTAAAGAAACCCACTTTCCTTCAATATTAGCAAGTGGGCACCCTTTGAATCAAGAATTTGGTACCAACTTTCAAGTAAACGTACAGCTTTATCAACAAAACCCAAAGTAGCCATAAATAACTAAGCAAAGCACAACAAAATTTGACTGCAAAATGAGGCAAAACTTTAAGTTGTAATGGAAGTAGTTAGAAAGAGAACAAGAACCTACATAATGGGTGTCATCGTAAGGTATAACCAAACCGCACTTAAACCCATAACGTGGTCCAATATACATACCGAAAATGCGCGGATTCCAAAGCAGTAATAAATGAAAAAATGGTCAATTCGATAGCAAGTGATTAATTTCAGAGTGAGAGTGATAGTGAAGAGACAACGCCCATGTGTAATATCATTAATAAACTGAATTGATAGAGTTCTAGATTCCATTATTTCAAAATTTCTCGAGAATTTTTATATATATATATATACACACACATTTTTAGACGAATTATATATATATATATATATATAGGCCTGTTCTAGGGCGAACGTCCACACTGCCCTAAAAGTGCGGACACCAATGCTTTTACAGTAATCAGGAGCCGACAGCGGCGCGAATCTTGCCAGACGGAGGCCAGAGGCATCCCAGATTGCTTCTGGGCAGCGATCGAGGTCGAAGGTTCTGGACAGCGACTGCAAACTGGTAGTCGGCGAGTCCACCAGCAAGAAAAAGGTCAAGATCGACCCCTGGCCTCCATTCGGCAAGTCCCTCCGCGTCGTCGCCGCTTGAACGGAGCAGAAGCATCGACGTCTGCACTTTTGGGGCAGTGCGGATGTCCGCCTCTGATCCTCTCTCTCTCTCTATATATATAGACACACACATATCTTTTTTTTTTTTTTTTTTATGAATTATATATGTAAAATGAAAAAAAAGAAAAACAAGCCAAAATAATGAAAAAAAGAAAGAAAAATAAAACCAATTTTTATTTTTTATTTTTTAGAAGAAAGTCAAAATAATTTAGAGCCATTAGATTTAGAATGATAAGATGGTCGTTTTACTCAAGAATTACATGGCATGATTTGACAAACAAGTAATGTGTGTAGCTGACATGACATGACATCTAGGATTGAGGCCACAAATCTTAGGCCTCATTGAGGTCCTATATCATTGCCCAAATGATGATATATTGTCAATAAAGTCAATTCTAGAATAATACAAAAAAACTGCTTACGGTCGTGAAGTGTGTGTGTGTGTGTGTATGGATCCTTTTTTAAGAGATCTCTTATGGGACCCACTTTGCGATCATATTTCGTCATCTCAACCGTTCCGTTTTTAGGTTTTAATGTATCACTTATACAAATTTTCAGCTAAATTGATTATCTTTAAGGTATTGAACTTGATTAAATCAATGGACAAACCGAATATGTCCAACTTGAACCATTCATGTTTATAATTGTAAATCACAGTTATGAATGCCTTAATGATTATCAATTTGGCTGAAAATTTGCAAAGGTGATATACTCATATAGACCTAAAAACTGAACGGTTGAGATGTGGATATGTCATCGAAAAGAGAGTCTAATAAGCGATCCCTCAAATTAGCCAAAAAAAGGGATCTTATATATTGCCGTTCGAGAGCGGACGTCCGCAACCTAGAAAAAGTGCGGACGTCGCTGCTCCGGCTTCGATCAAGCGTCGACGGCGAGGCGCGGTTTTCCGGAAGGAGGCCAGGGGTCGAACGGACCAATCTGCAGTCGGGTAGAGCCGCCGGCGACGAGGTTGCAGCGCTGCCCAGAATGTTGCAGTTGCAGATGAGGTCGCAGGCGACTATCCTTCAACCTGGAACTCCTCTGATCTCGATCGCTGCCCAGAAGCGGACTGGGATGCCTCCGGCTTTCGTCCGGCAAGCCCCGCACCGCCTGGAAGCTGCTGCAGCGTTGACGTCCGCACTTTAGTGACAGTGCGGACGTTCGGCTGTGATCGGGCCTCTATATATATACAGAGGCGTTCTGAAGAGGACGTCCGCACTGTCGCTAAAGTGTGGACGTTCGAGATTTCTCCTCGTTCAAGCGCCGACGGCGCTGCGCCTCTTGCTGGGCGGAGGCCAGGGGCATCCCGGACCAGTCTGCAATCGAGTGGAGTACCCGGCTACCAATTTGCAGTCGCTGCTCAGAACCTTGAAGTTGTAGGTGAGGTCGCTGCTCAGAACCTTCGACCTCGATCGCTGCGGACGTCCGCCCCAGAACGGGCATGTATATATATAAGGGTTCCTTTGTGGGACACACTTTTTCATCATATTTCGCCATCTCGACCGTTCAGTTTTTAGGTCCTAATGTATGGATCATTTCTGTAAATTTTAAACTAAATTGATGATCATTAAGGTATCGAACTAGATTAAATCAATGGACGAACCGAATCTGTCCAACCTGAACCGTTCGTGTTCATAATTGTAAATCGAAGTTATGAATGCCTTAATGATTATCAAGTTGGCTGAAAATTTGCAGAGATTATCTACTCATATATACCTAAAAACTGAATAGTTAAGATGTGATAAAAAAACTAGGTCTAATGAGTGATCCCTTAAGATGACCAAAAAAAGGGATCCCTCACTAGAAGAGTCCTATATATAGAAAAACACACACATAGTTACATACATAAATATATTTCGTTAGATGGTGAAAAATCTATTACAGAACTAAATTACTATAGCGAAGTATTCTATCAAATAAATTTTCAATGGAATTTGTAAGGAAACATCAAGAAATGAGGACGATTATAGGACAAAATATTATTATTTTTCAAAAAATAAGTTGGATACTATCAGCATTATTATTTTTCTTCTTCTTCCTTTGTAGTACAGTGTTATTGTTAGAGTGGAGGAATCAATTAAATTGAAAATTTCAAGAAGCTCCTTGAGAAACCCTAAGGTCAAACTTCCATTTTTTTGCAATATCGTTTCTCGTCCCAGGGTGCCCGGACGTTTGGGTTGGCCTCCGGCCTCGCCGCCGTCATTGGGCTGCTGCCGGACGGGTAAATCGAAGTCTAGAACTCCTGGGGATCTGTTGTCACGCCCCGAATTTTGAATAAATAAATTCAAATCCGAAACGTGAAACTTACCAAGCACAAGAAAGCACATAGAAAATTCTTCATTTAAATTAAGCGATAAAACAAACCGAGCTCACCAACATCAAATACGGACTCGTTCTTTAGAGTCACATATTAATGTACAAACAGTTTACAAATTAAACTGATTGACAATTCAATAAGTAAACACACTCACTACACAGCGGAAGAATAAAACTAACGTACACTTCAACATCCAAGCTACAACCGCAACCAAACCTCATCTCCGATGACGATCACTCGATATTCTAACCTGCACAATAAAACCTACACCATGGAATAGTGCACCGGTTTGAAACAACAAACCCGGTAAGCTTTTGAAATACCACAAAAATAACATCTTTTCGACTCGAGAACAATAAATCAACAAGTGATTATTTCCAACAACAAAATCCTTTTCTTTTCTTTTTAAGGAATACACATGTCACAACAGTGACAAATCAAATCATTCTAATGAAAACCGGTAATCCCTGCATATAGTTTAGTTCAGGAGATTACATTTAAAATCAACCACTAGAATGAAAAGGAAAATCAATGAAGAAGACAAAAAACTCACATTAAAGTCAATGATCACCCATCAACTCCAAACTAAAGTCGATAGTGGATGATCACCCATAAACTCCTAACTTCCAATATATCACTAAGTGATAAAATCATATTAATCCAACTCACAACATAATATGAAACTCATGTCCCTCTTGGACAACAAAAGAAAGCAACCACCCGAAACTCTCTTTCAAAAACACGTGTACTAATAGGCCTCAAGTAACCCCACGCGTCACCCCCATGCAGTACAATGACAGACAGACTAAAGCTCTAACTGATCGCAACCACTCACCCGACCAAAGGCGTGGTTCCCGATATACTTGCCTCAGTCACCACTGTGACACTAGATCCGTAGATCCGAAAACATTTAAAAAGTCTCACGCGACTCAAAATGTTACACCAAAACTCGAGTATTCTCCACACAATATAGTCAAACATTCATGATATAATGTATCGCCACGAAGTGTAAACGCTCGAAATGTAATAATCCAAATAATATCATTATTGCTTCACCCAATGTCACATCATCCATATATTTCACGTAAATATATATATATATATATATATATATATATATATATATATATATATATATATATATATATATATATATATATATATTCACCCAATCGAGGCCGGAGTAGCGACGTCCTCAGCACAAAATCCCAACATCGTCCTGCCTCACCCTGAAGGAGGAACGTAACTGCAATCTTCTTCTCCATGTCGTTACAAACGACCATATCAAAGTAGGTCTCCATGTTCTCGATCCACTGATCGGCTAACAGGTAATCTGTACCACCCTGAAAAGCCACTGCTCCCTGTCTAATGACCTCCTTAGTCTGCCTTGTTAGGTGAGTAGCATCAACTGCCTCAACAACAGGCAGAACAGGTTGTACCACCTCATTCCCATCCGCTTGAGAGGTAACCATGTCTCTACCCCTAGCCCTGCCTCTCTGAGGGTCCATCACCTACGGAGCATAACAACACTTGGTTAACACTTACATAAAACTTAAACAAAAGAATAAGTCATATACAAGAACTGTATTACCCAAGACCCTAATATAAGAAGGATACACTTCCGTAACAAAATCTCTTATGTCAACCAGATCGAGTTCAATCTAGAGGTTCCCATTCGTCAAGGACTAAAACTCAAAAGAAGCTACACAAAGCTCCTACGCTCTAACGACTTAACATTCTAGACGACACCTAACACCCCCACATACCCAATGACTATATCAATATCGAAGAGTATATGACGGGGATCCGCTGCAGACGGGCCACCACTCGAGTAGTACTGATTGTCACCAAATATGCACCTTACGCTTTGATACCAAACTGTCACGCCCCGAATTTTGAATAAATAAATTCAAATCCGAAACGCGAAACATAACAAGCACAAGAAAACACATAGAAAATTCTTCATTTAAATTAAGCGATAAAATAAACCGAGCTCACCAACATCAAATACGGACTCGTTCTTTAGAGTCACATATTAATGTACAAACAGATTACAAATTAAACTGATCGACAATTCAATAAGTAAACACACTCACTACACAGCAGAAGAATAAAACTAACGTACACTTCAACATCCAAGCTACAACCGCAACCAAACCTCATCTCCGATGACGATCACTCGATATTCTAACCTGCACAATAAACCCTACACCATGGAATAGTGCACCGGGTTGAAACAACAAACCCGGTAAGCTTTTTGAAATTCGTATGAGTAAACCTAAATAACCACAAAAATAACATCTTTTCGACTCGAGAACAATAAATCAACAAGTGATTATTTCCAACAACAAAATCCTTTTATTTTCTTTTTAAGGAATACACATGTCACAACAGTGACAAATCAAATTATTCTAATGAAAACCGGTAATCCTTGCATATAGTTTAGTTCAGGAGATTACATTTAAAATCAACCACTAGAATGAAAAGGAAAATCAATGAAGAAGACAAAAAACTCACACTAAAGTCAATGATCACCCATCAACTCCAAACTAAAGTCGATAGTGGATGATCACCCATAAACTCCTAACTCCCAATATATCACTAAGTGATAAAATCATATTAATCCAACTCACAACATAATATGAAACTCATGTCCCTCTTGGACAACAAAAGAAAGCAACCACCCGAAACTCTCTTTCAAAAACACGTGTACTAATAGGCCTTAAGTAACCCCACGCGTCACCCCCATGCAGTACAATGACAGACAGACTAAAGTTCTAACTGATCGCAACCACTCACCCGACCAAAGGCGTGGTTCCCGATATACTTGCCTCAGTCACCACTGTGACACTAGATCCGTAGATCCGAAAACATTTAAAAAGTCTCACGCGACTCAGAATGTTACATCAAAACTCGAGAATTCTCCACACAATATAGTCAACCATTCATGATATAATGTATTGCCACGAAGTGTAAACGCTCGAAATGTAATAATCCAAATAATATCATTATTGCTTCACCCAATGTCACATCATCCATATATTTCAAGTAAATAAATATATATATATATAGATACACACACACACACACACACACACGTAGTCATGCACTCTAGAATGCCTACTAATACCAACTATAGTTCATACGTATTAAAATCAAGAAATTCATTTTATACTTAAATTCATTTTTTTACCTGTGAGTCGTAGCCTTGTGAACCGTAGTCCTCAGCACAAAATCCCACCATCGTCCTGCCTCACCCTGAAGGAGGAACGTAACTGCAGTCTTCTTCTCCATGTCGTTACAAACGACCATATCAAAGTAGGTCTCCATGTTCTCGATCCACTGATCGGCTAACAGGTAATCTGTACCACCCTGAAATGCCACTGCTCCCTGTCTAATGACCTCCTTAGTCAGCCTTGTTAGGTGAGTAGCATCAACTGCCTCAACAACAGGCAGAACAGGTTGTACCACCTCATTCCCATCCGCTTGAGAGGTAACCATGTCTCTACCCCTAGCCCTGCCTCTCTGAGGGTCCATCACCTACGGAGCATAACAACACTTGGTTAACACTTATATAAAACTTAAACAAAAGAATAAGTCATATACAAGAACTGTATTACCCAAGACCCTAATATAAGAAGGATACACTTCCGTAACAAAATCTCTTATGTCAACCAGATCGAGTTCAATCTAGAGGTTCCCATTCCTCAAGGACTAAAACTCAAAAGAAGCTACACAAAGCTCCTACGCTCTAACGACTTAACATTCTAGACGACACCTAACACCCCCACATACCCAATGACTATATCAATATCGAAGAGTATATGACGGGGATCCGCTGCAGACGGGCCACCACTCGAGTAGTACTGATTGTCACCAAATATGCACCTTACGCTTTGATACCAAACTGTCACGCCCCGAATTTTGAATAAATAAATTCAAATCCGAAACGCGAAACATAACAAGCACAAGAAAACACATAGAAAATTCTTCATTTAAATTAAGCGATAAAATAAACCGAGCTCACCAACATCAAATACGGACTCGTTCTTTAGAGTCACATATTAATGTACAAACAGATTACAAATTAAACTGATCGACAATTCAATAAGTAAACACACTCACTACACAGCAGAAGAATAAAACTAACGTACACTTCAACATCCAAGCTACAACCGCAACCAAACCTCATCTCCGATGACGATCACTCGATATTCTAACCTGCACAATAAACCCTACACCATGGAATAGTGCACCGGGTTGAAACAACAAACCCGGTAAGCTTTTTGAAATTCGTATGAGTAAACCTAAATAACCACAAAAATAACATCTTTTCGACTCGAGAACAATAAATCAACAAGTGATTATTTCCAACAACAAAATCCTTTTATTTTCTTTTTAAGGAATACACATGTCACAACAGTGACAAATCAAATTATTCTAATGAAAACCGGTAATCCTTGCATATAGTTTAGTTCAGGAGATTACATTTAAAATCAACCACTAGAATGAAAAGGAAAATCAATGAAGAAGACAAAAAACTCACACTAAAGTCAATGATCACCCATAAACTCCTAACTCCCAATATATCACTAAGTGATAAAATCATATTAATCCAACTCACAACATAATATGAAACTCATGTCCCTCTTGGACAACAAAAGAAAGCAACCACCCGAAACTCTCTTTCAAAAACACGTGTACTAATAGGCCTCAAGTAACCCCACGCGTCACCCCCATGCAGTACAATGACAGACAGACTAAAGTTCTAACTGATCGCAACCACTCACCCGACCAAAGGCGTGGTTCCTGATATACTTGCCTCAGTCACCACTGTGACACTAGATCCGTAGATCCGAAAACATTTAAAAAGTCTCACGCGACTCAGAATGTTACATCAAAACTCGAGAATTCTCCACACAATATAGTCAACCATTCATGATATAATGTATTGCCACGAAGTGTAAACGCTCGAAATGTAATAATCCAAATAATATCATTATTGCTTCACCCAATGTCACATCATCCATATATTTCACGTAAATAAATACACACACACACACACACACACACACACACACACACACGTAGTCATGCACTCTAGAATGCCTACTAATACCAACTATAGTTCATACGTATTAAAATCAAGAAATTCATTTTATACTTAAATTCATTTTTTTACCTGTGAGTCGTAGCCTTGTGAACCGTAGTCCTCAGCACAAAATCCCACCATCGTCCTGCCTCACCCTGAAGGAGGAACGTAACTGCAGTCTTCTTCTCCATGTCGTTACAAACGACCATATGAAAGTAGGTCTCCATATTCTCGATCCACTGATCGGCTAACAGGTAACCTGTACCACCCTGAAATGCCACTGCCCCCTGTCTAATGACCTCCTTAGTCAGCCTTGTTTGGTGAGTAGCATCCACTGCCTCAACAACAGGCAGAACAGGTTGTACCACCTCATTCCCATCCTCTTGAGAGGTAACCATGTCTCTACCCCCTAGCCCTGCCTCTCTGAGGGTCCATCACCTACGGAGCATAACAACACTTGGTTAACACTTATATAAAACTTAAACACAAGAATAAGTCATATACAAGAACTGTATTACCCAAGACCCTAATATAAGAAGGATACACTTCCGTAACAAAATCTCTTATGTCAACCAGATCGAGTTCAATCTAGAGGTTCCCATTCCTCAAGGACTAAAACTCAAAAGAAGCTACACAAAGCTCCTACGCTCTAACGACTTAACGTTCTAGAGGACACCTAACACCCCCACATACCCATTGACTATATCAATATCGAAGAGTATATGACGGGGATCCGCTGCAGACGGGCCACCACTCGAGTAGTACTGATTGTCACCAAATATGCACCTTACGCTTTGATACCAAACTGTCACGCCCCGAATTTTGAATAAATAAATTCTAATCCGAAACGCGAAACATAACAAGCACAAGAAAACACATAGAAAATTCTTCATTTAAATTAAGCGATAAAATAAACCGAGCTCACCAACATCAAATACGGACTCGTTCTTTAGAGTCACATATTAATGTACAAACAGATTAAAAATTAAACTGATTGACAATTCAATAAGAAAACACACTCACTACACAACAGAAGAATAAAACTAACGTACACTTCAACATCCAAGCTACAACCGCAACCAAACCTCATCTCCGATGACGATCACTCGATATTCTAACCTGCACAATATACCCTACACCATGGAATAGTGCACCGGGTTGAAACAACAAACCCGGTAAGCTTTTGAAATTCGTATGAGTAAACCTAAATAACCACAAAAATAACATCTTTTCGACTCGAGAACAATAAATCAACAAGTGATTATTTCCAACAACAAAATCCTTTTCTTTTCTTTTTAAGGAATCCACATGTCACAACAGTGACAAATCAAATCATTCTAATGAAAACCGGTAATCCCTGCATATAGTTTAGTTCAGGAGATTACATTTAAAATCAACCACTAGAATGAAAAGGAAAATCAATGAAGAAGACAAAAAACTCACACTAAAGTGAATGATCACCCATCAACTCCAAACTAAAGTCGATAGTCGTTGATCACCCATCAACTCCCAACTCCCAATATATCACTAAGTGATAAAATCATATTAATCCAACTGACAACATAATATGAAACTCATGTCCCTCTTGGACAACAAAAGAAAGCAACCACCCTAAACTCTCTTTCAAAAACACGTGTACTAATAGGCCTCAAGTAACCCCACGCGTCACCCCCATGCAGTACAATGACAGACATACTAGAGCTTTAACTGATCGCAACCACTCACCCGACCAAAGGCGTGGTTCCCGATATACTTGCCTCAGTCACCACTGTGACACTAGATCCGTAGATCCGAAACATTTAAAAAGTCTCACGTGACTCAAAATGTTACACCAAACTCAAGTATTCTCCACACAATATAGTCAACCATTCATGATATAATGTATTGCCACGAAGTGTAAAGGCTCAAAATATAATAATCCAAATAATATCACAATTATTGCTTCACCCAATGTCACATCATCCATATATTTCACGTAAATATATATATATATATATATATATATATATATATATATATAATTCATTCAAAAAAAATTATATATATATAATTCGTCTAAAAATGTGTGTATATATATATATATATATAAATTCTCGAGAAATTTTGAAATAATGGAATCTAGAACTCTACCAATTCAGTTTATTAATGATATTACACATGGGCGTTGTCTCTTCACTATCACTTTCACTCTGAAATTAATCACTTGCTATCGAATTGACCATTTTTTCATTTATTACTGCTTTGGAATCCGCGCATTTTCGGTATGTATATTGGACCCCGTTATGGGTTTAAGTGCAGTTTGGTTATACCTTACGATGACACCCATTATGTAGGTTCTTGTTCTCTTTCTAACTACTTCCATTACAACTTAAAGTTTTGCCTCATTTTGCAGTCAAATTTTATTGTGCTTTGCTTAGTTATTTATGGCTACTTTGGGTTTTGTTGATAAAGCTGCACGTTTACTTGAAAGTTGGTACCAAATTCTTGATTCAAAGGGTGCCCACTTGCTAATATTGAAGGAAAGTGGGTTTCTTTAATTCTGAGTCCTGATGGAAATTGGCTCTCCTAGGAAATGTGCTTGAAAGCCATGAAAGGTGTTTGAAATAATGCCTCTATGAATGAGTATACAACTTGAGGTTGTTGCTAATATTGAAGGAAAATGAGTTTCTTTAATTATGAGTCGTGATGGAAATTAGCTGTGTTAGGAAATATGCGTGAAGGGTGATTGATATAATGCCTATATGAATGAGTATACACTAGAGGTTGTTGCTAATATTGAAGAAAAAATGTGCTTTGCTTAGTTATCTATGGTACTTTGGGTTTTGTTGATAAAGATGTTTACTTGAAAGTTGGAACCAAATTCCTGATTCAGAGTGTTGCCCACTTGCTAATATTGAAGGAAAGTGGGTTTCTTTAATTTTGAGTCGTGATGGAAATTAGCTCTTTTAGGAAATGTGCATGAAGGGTGTTTGATATAATGCCTCTATGAATGAGTATACAATTGGAGGTTGTTTCTAATATTAAAGGAAAGTGGGTTTCTTTAATTCTGAGTCGTGATAGAAATTAGCTATGCAAGAAAATGTGCATGAAGGGTGTTTGATACTGCAAATGGTATATTGAAAAATGGTATTTTAGATACTGCAAATGGATTAACAAAGTAAACTTGTAATTAAAAAAATATATATAGGGTGAAAAGAGAATGTAGGGTGAACAAAGTAGTTAATAGGGTGGCAATAGCCACACCCTTTGGCAAATAGGTGATGTTTGTAAGTGATATGGCATGACACCGAGGTTGAGGCCAAAAATCCTGTCTAATGACCTCCTTAGTCAGCCTTGTTAGGTGAGTAGCATCAACTGCCTCAACAACAGGCAGAACAGGTTGTACCACCTCATTCCCATCCGCTTGAGAGGTAACCATGTCTCTACCCCTAGCCCTGCCTCTCTGAGGGTCCATCACCTACGGAGCATAACAACACTTGGTTAACACTTATATAAAACTTAAACAAAAGAATAAGTCATATACAAGAACTGTATTACCCAAGACCCTAATATAAGAAGGATACACTTCCGTAACAAAATCTCTTATGTCAACCAGATCGAGTTCAATCTAGAGGTTCCCATTCCTCAAGGACTAAAACTCAAAATAAGCTACACAAAGCTCCTATGCTCTAACGACTTAACGTTCTAGACGACACCTAACACCCCCACATACCCAATGACTATATCAATATCGAAGAGTATATGACGGGGATCCGCTGCAGACGGGCCACCACTCGAGTAGTACTGATTGTCACCAAATATGTACCTTACGCTTTGATACCAAACTGTCACGCCCCGAATTTTGAATAAATAAATTCAAATCCGAAACACGAAACTTAACAAGCACAAGAAAACACATAGAAAATTCTTCATTTAAATTAAGCGATAAAATAAACCGAGCTCACCAACATCAAATACGGACTCGTTCTTTAGAGTCACATATTAATCACATATTAATGTACAAACAGATTACAAATTAAACTGATCGACAATTCAATAAGTAAACACACTCACTACACAGCAGAAGAATAAAACTAACGTACAATTCAACATCCAAGCTACAACCGCAACCAAACCTCATCTCCGATGACGATCGCTCGATATTCTAACCTGCACAATAAACCCTACACCATGGAATAGTGCACCGGGTTGAAACAACAAACCCGGTAAGCTTTTGAAATTTGTACGAGTAAACCTAAATAACCACAAAAATAACATCTTTTCGACTCGAGAACAATAAATCAACAAGTGATTATTTCCAACAACAAAATCCTTTTCTTTTCTTTTTAAGGAATACACATGTCACAACAGTGACAAATCAAATCATTCTAATGAAAACCGGTAATCCCTGCATATAGTTTAGTTCAGGAGATTACATTTAAAATCAACTACTAGAATGAAAAGGAAAATCAATGAAGAAGACAAAAAACTCACACTAAAGTCAATGATCACCCATCAACTCCAAACTAAAGTCGATAGTGGATGATCACCCATCAACTCCTAACTCCCAATATATCACTAAGTGATAAAATCATATTAATCCAACTGACAACATAATATGAAACTCATGTCCCTCTTGGACAACAAAAGAAAGCAACCACCCGAAACTCTCTTTCAAAAACACGTGTACTAATAGGCCTCAAGTAACCCCACGCGTCACCCCCATGCAGTGCAATGACAGACAGACTAAAGCTCTAACTGATCGCAACCACTCACCCGACCAAAGGCGTGGTTCCCGATATACTTGCCTCAGTCACCACTGTGACACTAGATCCGTAGATCCGAAAACATTTAAAAAGTCTCACGCGACTCAAAATGTTACACCAAAACTCGAGTATTCTCCACACAATATAGTCAAACATTCATGATATAATGTATCGCCACGAAGTGTAAACGCTCAAAATGTAATAATCCAAATAATATCATTATTGCTTCACCCAATGTCACATCCTCCATATATTTCACGTAAATATATATATATATATATATATATATATATATATATTGCTTCACCCAATCGAGGCCGGAGCAGCGACGTCCGCTCTCGAACGGCTATATATAAGATCCCTTTTTTTGGCTAATTTTAGGGATCGCTTATTAGACTCTCTTTTCGATCACATATCCACATCTCAACCGTTCAGTGTTTAGGTCTATATGAGTATATCACCTCTGCAAATTTTCAGCCAAATTGATAATTATTAAGGCATTCATAACTGTGATTTACAATTATAAACATGAATGGTTCAAGTTGGACATATTCGGTTTGTCCATTGATTTAATCAAGTTCGATACCTTAAAGATAATCAATTTAGCTGAAAATTTGTATAAGTGATCTATACATTAAAACCTAAAAACGGAACGGTTGAGATGACGAAATATGATCGAAAAGTGGGTCCCACAAGAGATCTCTTAAAAAAGGATCCATACACACACACACACACACTTCACGACCGTAAGTAGTTTTTTTGTATTATTCTAGAATTGATTTTATTGACAATATATCATCATTTGGGCAATGATATAGGACCTCAATGAGGCCTAAGATTTGTGGCCTCAATCCTAGATGTCATGTCATGTCAGCTACACACATTACTTGTTTGTCAAATCATGCCATGTAATTCTTGAGTAAAACGACCATCTTATCATTCCAAATCTAATGGCTCTAAATTATTTTGACTTTCTTCTAAAAAATAAAAAATAAAAAATAAAAATTGGTTTTATTTTTCTTTCTTTTTTTCAATATTTTGGCTTCTTTTTTTTTTTTTTTCATTTTACATATATAATTCATAAAAAAAAAAAAGATATGTGTGTGTCTATATATATAGAGAGAGAGAGAGAGGATCAGAGGCGGACATCTGCACTGCCCCAAAAGTGCAGACGTTGATGCTTCTGCTCCGTTCAAGCGGCGACGACGCGGAGGGACTTGCCGAACGGAGGCCAGGGGTCGATCTTGACCTTTTTCTTGCTGGTGGACTCGCTGACTACCAGTTTGCAGTCGCTGCCCAGAACCTTCGACCTCGATCGCTGCCCAGAAGCAATCTGGGATGCCTCTGGCCTCCATCTGGCAAGATTCGCGCCGCCGTCGGCTCCTGATTACTGTAAAAGCATTGACGTCCGCACTTTTAGGGCAGTGCGGACGTCCGCCCTAGAACAGGCCTATATATATATATATATATATATATATATATATATATATATATATATATATATATATATATATACACGTATTCATGCACTCTAGAATGCCTACTAATACCAACTATAGTTCATACGTATTAAAATCAAGAAATTCATTTTATACTTAAATTCATTTTTTTACCTGTGAGCCGTAGCCTTGTGAACCGTAGTCGATCGAGTTCATATTATTTTATACAAATCTTTATTTTCGAAAACGATTTACAATTATCAATCAATTCCGACTATTAAATAACTCAGTTCGTAAATGAATCACGTGAGATTTACTCACCTCAAAATCCCGCTGCGTTTTCTCTTACAGCATGGATATGGTATTGACTAGTCTCTGTCAATCACCTTAGGAATGTACGACACAACTTAGTACACGAATCGAAAACAATTGAGTGTCAAACCCCTATTTGCACTAAAATCTCAAACGTAATGCCAATCGAGGTGAAACTTCATCCGAGACCACCCAAGGTCTCCAGAATACTTATACATTCAATCTATCAAAATTACAAGTCGATCGGACAGCCAAATCCTCTCGGATCGAAAACCGATCGAACTGAAAACCCTTAAACTTTGAAAATTTATAACTTGCTCATACGATTTCCAAAAATGACAAACTATATATGGAAATGATCTTATCGATGTTTAAAATAAAAAGAGGAACATAAACTGTTCCTGGGGTGGCCGGAAGTGGTCGGAGACTACCACCACAGTGGCGGCGCCGACGCCGGCTCAAAGTCAAAATTTGACAAAACTTCCAAAGCAAAAGATCTTCTTCTCAACAAGCCTAACAATATTTATAACTAGCATAACGTCAGAATCAAAGTCATTTTGCCGGAATTTACCTCGCAATGTTTGAAACCCGAAGAACCCTAGATTCCTAATCTCCAAAATTCGATCACCACGAGTCGAATCGTTGCAAGCTACATTGGGAGAAGCCTTCTACATCCTCTGAGCTCCAAAAGCCCCCAAGAATCACCGGCTATGGTGGCCAGAAACGTGAACTCCGACCAAAGCGATTTGCAGCGTCGCTGCCAAACTTCCCGGCCTTGCTGCGTCATGCACGGGCCTACCCACGTCGTGAAACTTCACAGGGTTGTAGATGGGAGTGAGGCGAAGAGATAGGGACAAGAATCTCTGCCTATAGTGGTCGGACGACGGAGAACGAAGCCGGCAAAGGTGGCTGGCGGAACTGGGGTCGGGAGAGAGGAGACAAAAGAGTTTCCATTTTTGGAAACTTTGGAATTTTCTGATATTTTTTTTTCAGAGTTTTCCTATATATCCAAAAATGGAAACTTTTTCCGATTGCCATAACGTCATCATATGAACTCCGATTCTCGCATTCCGTATGTCCACGGACTTGTATCGACGCGCTCTACAACTTTCATGAAGGAAGTTTTCACAGAATCCTAACGTATAAAAAGTCAACCCTTGAGACGAAGCATTTCGAGCGAATAATTGTTCGAAATAATTTCCGCTCTACCCTTGAACCACGAAATCGTGTTATCGAACACTTTAATAACTCCCAAAGCATTTAGGAATTAATAACGAATTTCCAAGTTATTACATCTGTCAAGGGAGGTTTCGCACAGGGCTTTATCAGGTTGGTTTTTTGGCTGGGTTGGTGCGAGGTGGTGGTTGTGCGGTACAGGTCCGGCGATCGATCCCTGCTGATGGTTCTTAGCCGACAGCTCCATGAGTCGAATCTATGGCTGTGTAGGATGTGAGGATCTGGATCGGGGATGGGTATTCCGTGGTGGCACCGGCTTGTGGCGGCGTTACTCGTGGCGATTTGGGTCGTGGATGGTAAGTGGCCGTGGCGGCATGGATTGTGGCGTTGCAGGTCGTGGTGATGCAAGTCGTGGGTCAACGGAGCCTGGCCCGACTGGTACGTACAGCGGGGGGAGGGAATGACGATGGTGGACTGGCCCAAACCAGGCTTGATGGACCTTGCGTGGTTTTTCTTTGGTGGATGCCCTCTTGGGCTTCGAGTTTTGGGCTGGGGTTTTTGCCCTAGTCCATAAACTATGTTTAAGTGTAGTCTTTTACAATAATTTCCTTTTAGGAAGCTAATGCACTTTTTGTGCACTCTAAGTATCTCTAGCGCCTCTAGAGTAGTATCAAAGGAGGATTTCCGCTACCACTAATGAGTGAGTCTATTTCTATGTACCATTGTGGGTACTACCACTATCTTCTTGTCTGTCTGTAGATGGCAGCGGAAGGGTATGTAGCGGCCTATTCTGACTTTAGATAAGTATATTGGCACCCACCCTATGGGTTTGGGTTTGATTCAATAACAGTGTTATTGTTAGAATCATTTATTTTCTAAACCAACTTACAAAAAAAAAAAAAAAAAAAAAAGAAGTTAAACGTACGTCTTGCCAAAAAAAAAAAAACAACTTTAATCTAAAAAAACAAGAAGGATTGATCAAATTCTAAATTATTTAGTAAGCCACTGCATTAAAGACCATACCTTAACCGAGAGTTTGAAAAAGAAAAAGAATGTGTGTGTGTACCTAAAGATATATATTATACTTTAATACTGGCCACAAAGAAAAATAGTTTTTTTTTTTTAATTTATTTATTTTATAATCAAAACAGAGAAGAATTGTAATGGGGTTCAAATAATTACTATTTATAGGTTTGTTACATATAAGTGCATTTTTAAATGTTTTTTTAGCCATAAGGCCACCGTCCAATTTTTTCCCTCTTAAGGCCACTAGATTTAAAATGGTGTTATATTTTGGATATAAAAACCAACATATTTACGTAAATGACATTAGAGTAAAAAGTCAACAACCATTCTCTCTCTCCTCTCCGGCGAGGTCTCCGGTCAACTCCGGCCAACTTCCGGCAAACTCCAGCGACCACAAAATCTACTGTCACTAACACCAAAAGCTACTGTGGCTAGCAACAAAAACTACTCTAATGAGATTTCCGGCAACGTTCGGCGAGGTCACAAAAGCTACTATCACCAATAACAAAAGCTATTGTTACCAATAAAAGATACGCTCCCAAAAATCAAAAGCTACTAACATTATTAACAAAAGCTACTGTTACGGACACAAAAATATACTCTCACTAGCAACAAATGGCTACTGTCACCATCACCAGTAACAAAAGCTACTTTCACCATCACCAAAAGGTACTATCAAGCAAAACAAAAACTACACTAACCAACACCAAAACCTACTCTCACAAAAACCAAAAGCTACTACCAAGTAGAAAAAAAGCTACTCCCATAAACTGAGAAAGCTATTCTCAAAGTCTAACAAAGCTATGAAAATAAAAAGCTACTTCTATAGTTTTAAAAATCTACTATCATAGTTGTGAAAATCTATTACAATAGATGTAGAAACCTACTGTCAATGTGCTAAAAAACCATTATAACAAAAACTATTAACATCAGCTTAAAAAGATACAAATAGAGACATAGAAAACTACTATCACCTTGTTGAAAAACCAATATAACAGTTATAAAGAGCTACTAACATGAAATCTATCAAAATGAAAACAAAAACTATTAACATCAATTTGAAAATATACGAGCATAAGAAAATAGAAAGCTACTATCACTTGGTTAAATAGCCATTCATAACAGTTGTAAAGAGCAACAGCATTCCTATCGACATATCTAGTCAATAATCCAGATTCAACAAAAGAGCAACTTATATAATCATAAAGTAAAAGGAAATCGGAGTGTTTCATTATTGATCTGTCAAGAGGTCAAAGCACTCCTCAAGCCCAACTCAATCATTTCTTTTCCATCTCTGTCATCCCCTCAGGGCCTTTCTTCACCGGAAACTCATGGAAGATGAAGAAAAAAATTTCTCGTCTGCTCCTCGCTAATTTAGCTTTAGCCTCCCTGATTTTCCCTAATTCAAACCAAACAAAATTCAAATCTATTGGTATTTACACAATCCCCCAATTTGAAAACCCTAATTTCACAACCAATCAATAATACAGTCTCAATTAATAAGCAAAAACTCTGACTCTGGAGAAGACAAAGCAAAGAGTTAAAGTGAAAAGAACGGACTATGGCAGTGGATAGTTTCTTGTAATCTGGAGTGGATCGAAGCCAGGGAGTCGCGAAGAGCTGCCGTGGCTCTCAGCAGCCTTTGACCACCAGAATTTCAGACCGGATATGCGAAGAGGTTAGACAAGAAAAGCTCCGGCTCCTGCTTGTATCGACGGTTATACTCCAGCCTGCTTCGACTCCGACAACTGGATCTGCTTCCCCGGCCTGGCCAATCGGACCTCCATGAGCTGTCGAATTCAAATGTTATTGCGGCGATCCGAACTCAGCTCCGACTCCGGCCTACTTCGCCTCAGAGAGCTGCACCTGCTTCCTTGGCCCGGCCAATCACCTCAGTGCTTCATTGTTTGATTTTCCATCGCTTCGACACCATTCGAAGCTACGAGATCCCTCGCCGGACGGCTCAAATTGAAGAAAACCCGAGAAAACCAGAACGAGGAAAAGAAGACGGATCTGACGGGGAGAGAGAAGATTTCGCCAGAGAGGGAGAGAAAGAGGGTCATCGCCATAGAGAGATGGAGATAGAGAGAGATGGGCTGGAGGTGGAAGGGTAAAATAGTCAGAAATGAGATAATTCGAAGCTATAAGTGGCCTTATGTGTACAAAAAAGATTAGGTGGCCTTATAGCTAATTAAAATTTTAAAATGACACTTGTGTGTAATTTTCTATTATTATTTATAGGTTTATGAAGAATTGAGTAATTTCATTGTATTGGAGTTCAACTCTACGTGCTATGGCCCTGCTCCTACTTAGCTTGTTTTTTAGGCCTCGTTTGATTCACGAAATGGAAATCAATCCGCTTGTCTTTCCTATGGGGAAGGGAAACTAATGTTCCTGTCATGTTTCCTTTTCTCTGTTTGGTAAAGCAGGGAAAATATTCAGGAAAGACCATTTGATTTTCCTTTCGATGTTTGGTTGGTGCAGGAAAGGAAAGTAAAAATATATCAATGTTTCAATAATACCCTTGTATTTTAAAATAAAAACAACATCATAAAAATTCAAAAGTACACCCATTTTTTATGCAAGAGAGGGTATTGTTGTCCAAAAATTTTGTAATAAATGCTGGGAAATGGGAAGGGAAAATCAATCCCATGGGATCTGAGTGGAATGATTTTCCCCCATACTTTCTCCTCTGTCAGGAAAGTATTTCGGGAATTTGTGGGTACCAAACAAAGGAAAGTAACTTTCATTTCCTGAGTCCTCAATTCTGTGAACCAAATGAGGTCTTAGTTCTGCTCCTCCATCCTGCGTGCATGTGGGATTTATAGAGCTATTTCTGTTTCATAGTTTCTGCTGTATTGTTATTTGTTTCTAATACAAGTTCCTAATTCTACAGGCTAATGAGTTTTGTTAGAATATAATTCATTTCTATAGAATTTCTGTTACGCATGCACCTGGAAATCCATGATATATATGACGGGAATACATGTAAGGTTTAGTTCCAGATGACATTCAGGTTATAAGGATGTGAAAGGCAAAGTGTTATTTGCATGACTCCTCACCTAATTGATCAGTAACCGATATCAATAATTCCTTTTTATAGAATTTCTGTTACACATGCACCTAGAAATCCATGATATGATGGGAACACATGTAAGGTCTAGTTCCATATGACCATTCAGGTTATAAGGATGTGAAGGGCAAAGTGTTATTTGCATGATTCCTCACCTCACCTATCGTAAACTGGGACAAACCTAGTTTAATTTAAGAGCAACTCCAACAGCTTCCCTATAATTTCTGTATTATAGGGAAGTAAAAGTCAAAGCTTTAGCCTCTTTTTCTGCTCCAACTCCAACAGATTCCCTATTTTACAACAATCTCTAAAATCTCCATATTCTTCCTTAAAATTTTAGAGTTTGCTGTAAATATAGGGAATTTGGTTTTCTCTTTCCTCACTTTCCCTAAAATAGAGATAGTTATAGGGAATCTGTTGGAGCAAAAGAGGCTTATTTTTTTCTAAAGTGTAAATATAAGGAATCTGTTGGAGTTGCTCTAATAGGCAAGTGGTCGACCCACTTGTTTCAACGTAAAAAGTAAAGCGGCTTGTTTATCAAAAAGTCTCTATTTCATTTGTCAAGAAAAATATATCTATTCAATAAAAAGCAAATACAGTGACATGTACTAATTCTGCGAAATTATAAGAACAAAATGTCAATAATTAATTGGATTGATCAAGATCCTCTCCTTGTTTATCCTTGACTTCAATTCTAGACCATCGATGTAATATCCAAGGGCTATCATATTGACACATCAGCAAATAATCTTAAAAGCTCATTTACTATTACTTTTTAATGCCAAACGCCGAATATTTAAAGAGCATTTAGATGGACGGTAAGACATTAAACTTTCAATTTTGGCTCATCAATGTATTTAGAATTTAGGCTCCATTTGGTCGCGCGTTTTCTGTTATATAAAGCACGTTTATTTAACATCAAGTTTGGTAAAACAATAAAAAGGTGCGGTATAAAAAAATTCAGGTCCGTTTACCACTTTACAGCGATTTGAAGAAGCAGGTAAAGGCCTGCTTTTTACCGAGATTTCCAACAGCATGCAGAGCTGTGAGTTAGAAGCCCTCACCAAATACAATACTTTAGAAGTTAGAACCCCCCTCACGCTTCGTCCTTCTCTACTTCTTCTCTGTGATCAAATTAAACACCCTTTGTTATTATTTGGTTATTTTTTCTTGTTTTCAGTACACGACCTTCCCAATTTCTTGATATCCCCTTCATCTTAATTTCATCTTCTTCCTTCACTTTTCCTCCTGGCTCAGTTCCATTCCGATCTTAGAATATATAAGCTTTTTGTTCTAATTTGCTCCCAATGGCTTTGTAACTTACAAAGTCTCTTGTTGATCTAATTATGCTTGCTCTTAATTTAATGATTGTGTAATTTTTGATGGTTGTATATATTTTAAGGTTTGTCGATTAAGATCTGTCTTTTTTTTTTTTTTTTGTAGAGATTGAACACATTCTTTCAGACGGAAAAAAAACAAAAAAAAGAACTCATTCTTTGCTTATATAATGGCGGAAGTAATTATTCTATAAACAAGAAAGATGCCAAAATATAGGGTTTAATCATACCACCCTTAAACAAAATAAAAGTTTACCAAACGGTTAACTGATTATTTTTACAGTGATTTTTTTTTTAAAGTAATGAATTCATTCATAGCAAACACAGGTTAGAATGACCCAATACAAAGTTCCTATCAGAGGGATATGTGTCATTACATTTGAAACAATTCCACTCCTTTTGCAGGAGCCTAGCAGAATAACATAATTCTAAACTAAGAATAATAGCAGACAAAGGTCCCGGTGCCAATGCGCTCAATTGCGGTACACCAAAAAACTTTGCACCTAGATGTGTAGAATTACCGATCATTCTGTATGAAAAGTACATAGAGTGTTCCTAATACAAGGAACTTATTTGTAATTTAGTAAAACATAGCAATGGGCTGAGAGCAAAACCCTAGCCTAATAGAAAGCCCAAAAAGCAGCCCAAAGCCTAGCAAGTTGATGAGCACCCAGTCCACCTCTCCCCCTCCTTCACGCTCTTGCAGCATGTACAACAGGCTTCCCCGCCATCAATCGAGGCCGCCACCAGCACGCCGCCACAATCATCAACGCCACCACCACGTCACCGGTACCCCGCGGCCACGACCATCACCACGACCACATCTCCTGCACCACGCTGCCATGACCTTCGCCACACCCACGTCACCATGGCCATCAACGCCACGACCACTACCGCCACGACCATCAACCGCCCAAGCTCCACCTCTGTACATCACCACTGCCGCGCATCGAAGGCTTCAAATCAGAACCCCGCCACCCCAACAAACCTACCAAAGCATTAAGCGGCAACCTCTCCAGACCACCTAAGCAATAGCATCAAAAATTCCCGTCCGGCGCACTCACCACACAACGACGAAGCCGGAGGCTTGCCGCAGGCGGGATCCACAGGATGAGCAGCGAGATGGAACCGGAAAAGAAAAAACCTATTTTTTGTTAGGGTTTGCTTCGAGAGAGAAAAAATTATGTAAACCCCGACTTTTTATCGAATTGGGTTTTGATTATTTTTACAGTGATTATTTTCACAGCTTCGCTTTTTAATAACTGAGTATTTTCACAAAATGAATTTTGAGAAATTTGCCTCAGTATTGTAGGCTCAGTTATACACTATCCTGGAAATTCCAAGATAGTGTATAACTGAGCCTACAATACTGAGGCAAATTTCTGCAAAATTCCAGGATAGTATTATAGGCTCAGTTATACATTTACTGGAAATTTTTTTTTTTTTGGGTACTTACTATCAGTCTCTTTAGTAAATGTTGCAAATCATCTAAGATATGACTCATGCATTATACAGGAAAGTTAATGTAATTGTTCTATATCTAATCCGAATGCTTAATAAAAAGGCCAAAATTGGCCAGAATTATCCCACTTACCCCAACAACATATTTTTATTTCCACTAACCCAATTTAAACTGAAATGACAATTTTACCCTAAACCTTATTAATAAACTCCAGCCACTGCCATGAGACACCTTTCTCTTTCTCTCTCTCTCCTCTCTCACATCCCTCCGATTTGAAGTCATACGATTCTTGTCAGTTAAGGCGTCCGGCACTGGAGTCAACCTCAACCACCACCGCCGCCTCAATTGGCTTCCTCAGAAATCCTCTCACCGTCGCTCACTGCGTGACGTGGCTACTCTGCTTTGTCTCTACCGCCGACTCAAACCCGTCGCCGGAGTTCCCGCCTATCTCAGATCCGGGCAAGGAGAATCGAATCGAATCATCAGCTGCCCACTTCTACTCTCTTTAATTTTCTCTTCTTTACAGTTTGCCTCTCCTCCCCTTTACCCATCTCCAAGAGAATGAAGGCCAGATCTCATCCCTTATTATCATACATCTTTATGAATCCCAGTGAGTGAGAAATAGAGAAATTGGAACACTATTTAATTTAGTGTTGGGTGCACCAACCAAATAACATCAGAGGATTCAATGTCATTATGAAGAAAACGACATGGATTGGAGTATCAATTGCTGAGTGGTGCATGTGTATCTACAATATGGTAGGAATGGGTCATTTAGCTATAATGTGAGTTTGGATTTTATGAGATATTTCTACATGCTAATTTTTTTGGACTTAAAACATTTTTTTTTGTTTTGTTTTGTTATAACAGACATAATTTGGTATAAGTTGCAGAGATTACATAACTATTCTTTGGGTCAAATATTGCACGTTTATTAATATTCATATTTGTTATATAGGACAAAAAAGAAATTGAGTATTAATATCCATTAATATTCATATTTAGGGGCAATAATGGTCTACTGGGGGGCAATAGAGGTCTGTTAAGGGTCTATTGGAGGGATATAGATGTATATTGGGGGGCAATAGACGTTTTGAATTGATGTAATTTTTTTTTCTCTGATGAAAGTTTTATTTGTCTAATTTTAGGAAGATTAGTTCTCATTCCGGTAACCGACAGTTCTATTGGGGGGCAATAGACGTCTATTGGGGGGCAATATATGTCTATTGGCTCTCTATTGGGGGGGGGGGGGGGGCAATAGACGTCTATTGGAGAGCAATAGACGTCTATTGGAGAGCAATAGACGTCTATTGGGGACAATAAACCTTTCTGGTGAGGTTTTCAGAAAAATCCGTTGGGCGGCGGCCGGTGATCGGATTCCGGCAAAAGTTGGCCGGATTCCGACGACCGGTGACCGGAATCCGGAGGCCGATGACCGGGCTCCGGTGAAGTCTCCTATGGTTTCTCTCTTTCTCTCTCTCTCTCTAAGTAACAAAGGTGAGGGTAAAATGGTATTAAAAAAAAAAACAAAAAAAAAAATCTTAATGGGGTATTAGGGAAGTCCTCCTTAGAGAATTTTGGATAAGCGGGAATTAAAAAAACTTAACGGGGTAAGTGAGAAAAAAATCTCTAGAAATAGGGTAAATGGACAAAAACCCTAATAAAAAATTATAAAAAAAAAAGATAATTGGAGCAATCTTCTATCTTTTAGTACTACTGCTCGATCAATCTTTGTTATAAAGTTGGTAGTGTTTGGCTCCAAAACCAGTTGCCGTGCAAACTGTCTCTTTTGAGCGTGTGCGCAGGCGTGCCAGCACCATGGGGTGCAGTCGTCGGGGAGTCCCTTGATCTGAATTCTGAATCAAACGATGTGGACGAGGAGAGCACCAACCTCGTCACAAGGTTCTTTTCTCAGCCTTCCGGAAAAGGACTTCTTGCCTTACGGGTAATGGCTTTGATTGTGGTCTGTTTGCATTCACCGAATCGATACTTAACGTTGTAGGTTAAGCAGAGCAATCACTGAGAAGTAGGAGAAAACACGGGTTTGCTAAAGCGTATATTTAGCTTCGATGGGTTGCGAGGGCGTTACCCTTGCTTCCCTGGGTTGAAATAGTATCGGTGGCAGTGGTACAGGCAGTCGGCTCCTGGGGAGACTGGGACTGGAAGTACGGTCGCCGGGTTGGTTTGGTGGCGCTGACAGTCGTCTCTTGAAGAGACTGGGACTGGAGCGTGGTCACCGGTAAGAGAGGTTGCTCCGGGGAGACTTGGGTAATCGTAGAGATTAGTTTGAGAGTTGTGTCTTGTTGTATCGCTTTAGCCTCTATATATAGGCTAAATAGGAACAAAATACTTTATTTTAGGCCACAATTATTGGCCTTGAATCAAATCAAAACTCTTAATAGTTTTGATAACCATCATAGGCGATAAGAGATTAACTTTGTCGTAGCAATCTTCTAGGCAAGGTTAATTACCTTCTGGAGTCCTGGACGTAATCTTCTTGAATACGGTAGGATATGCTCATATCTTAATTGCAAATATATCTTCGCGAGGACTCTGTAGCTAGCGGCATGCAATTATACCATCCCTTATTTATTGCAATCAAAGATTATTGCAACTTACTCATACTGCTCCACTTCTATGAAACCTTAATTGCATGGAAGACTTGATCGCTTGCATACCATTGGTAGCGAATGATGGCCCACCATATATAGTACTTAATTGCATGAGTCTCTTGAATATAGGTAGAGAAGCACAACACGTTGCCATGTTTAATTGCATGGGGAACCTTCCTTAATTGAACCATGCATGAGCCACCATACATATATATATATATATATATATATATATATATATATATATATATATATATATATATATATTCCTCTTTGACCACCATCAAGCATGATTGCATGCTTCCCCTTGTTCCACGTCCACCTTAATTGCATGGGCTATATCAACCCAATTTGCTCGCGCTCGCGACTTTGCACTACTACAAAAAGTTCATCAGACAACGGTGGATTTCTGTTGTCTGGTGAAGAAGTCCACCGTTATCTAAGTCGGTGTTGTGTGATTGAAAAATCACACAACGGTAATTTCACCGTTGTCTGATAGTAGTTGGCTCAACAGAATAGCTATTTTTCAGTTGTGTGAATTCTGCACAGCAGGTGCCTGCCATGGCATGCGCAGGGATGTGTCGAGCCATTCAGACAACAGAAAATAATTTCTGCTGTCGTCTAAGATTCATAACACACAACAGCTATAATTGTTTCTTTGTTGTGTGAGATTCATAAGACACAACAGCTATGATTCATTCTTTGCTGTTTGAGATCAATAACACACAACAACTATGATTCTCTCTTTGTTGTCTGAGACACATAACACACAACAGCTATGATTCATTCTTTGTTGTATGAGATCAATAACACACAACAGCTATAATTCTCTCATACAACAGCTATAATTCTCTCTTTGTTGTCTGAGACACATAACACACAACAACTATAACTCATTAATTGTTGTCTGAGATTCATAACACACAACAGCTATAACTCTTTCTTTGTTGTCTGAGACTCAAAACACACAACAGATATAACTCATTCTTTGTTGTCTGAGATAAGTAACAGACAACCAAAGTGAAATTATCTCCCTTGTTTGTTATTGCATTCAGACAATAGAGACAATTTTATTTCTGTTGTGTGTTATCAATCTCACACGACAAAATTTTGTTTCTTTTGTTGTTGGTTGTTAGTTCACACAACAGCTACATCACAGCTAAGTGTGAATATTGTAATCAAATTAGCTAACAGCCAATGACTGCTGTAGGAGAAGCCTTAATTTTGAACTCTTTTGCAGTCATACAACACATTGTTTTGTATTGTGTTGTATGACTGAATATTGGATAGTAGTTACCACGAAAACAATACTCTAATCCATATCATTCAATTACCACTTTTCAAACATCCATACATTCAAGTAACTAGATAATGTACCAAACAAGAAATCATTCCTAGCTAGCTACACTTGAATCAAAAGCTGATATAAAACCATATTCCTAGATATCATTCCAACTGCTGTTCCATTGACAATTACTTTGCCACCTGATCTGCAACTGCTTTGATGAGCTCCTCAATATCAGCCTCTTCATTTTTTGCATCATTTTCTGCTATAAGATGCCAAAATAACATGGAATAAGCCACTTTGATACATCAAACAAACTTCAATTGATTCAGCATATACAATTTTATAAACATTGAAACAAACTTCAAGTGATTCATTGTATTCTTGTTACAAAATCGAAATCACAAATCAAGACATAAAAAAAAGTGAGGAAACCAGCAAGCAATTTTAGGTACCTTCCATCCATGCCAATGATCATGATGGTATTCTTCCGCTTGCCGAAGGCAACAATATGCTGCAGACCTTCCTGCAAGTGAAATTTGGCCACTGACCATTCTGAGTTGAAATACCTTGGGAGCACACCTGCAAAAGATAAAACCCAGAAAAAGGATAAGAAACCAGAATTGTGATCCACAACTAATATTATTCACTTACAAACTGTGAACAAGTTTCCATGCCACCAATGCAGTAGACATCAAATAGGCATACTAATTAACTATAAGTTGAAAGGTGTATAGCAAGCTTTGGCTAAGTAAATAGACATTAAATAGACATATGAAACCAAGAGAAGACATAAATTAGAGTCCTCCATTTGTTCTGTCATAGTGTAATACATAAATTAGAAGCGGTTTATATGACATGCAAAGCAATAGAAGACCTGGAGCTACGAAAACACTGAGAAATGAAAAGCTATTTAGAATAAGCCAATAAGCACTACCCTCAATCAATCAAGATCCATAATAGGAGCCACAAAAGAGAAATCAAATAAGAAGCAGTTTCAAACAATGAAACATGAAAGCTACCTAATGATCTTATCAGCTAAAATGAACTTGCAATTACATCTCACCAGTAAGATGACCCCTCAATGACTCAAAAGATTTGCAGGGCTTTCTGCACACTCCACAAATAGGATCATGAGCTGAGTGGAAAGCAACCTTCTTGTGCTCAATGAGATGTTCTTTCTTCTTATATTGCTTGTAACAGGCAGGACATTTGTGCCTGTAAGCCCATGGGTCAAGAAATTTCAGCGGAGTCAAACAAATTCATACATTGCATTCAGTCCCAAACACCCAATAGAAATAGACCCTTATAACAAGTAAACGACCCTCACTGGCATATAAGTAAATGTACAGATTCCATTTGCTTGTTTTGAAGATTTTATTATTTAAAAATATTTAGATACATTACTCTAATTGTGAAACTCTGAAAATATGTTAACTTGTTCCTGCAGCATTGTTATATATAAGCATTACAGTACTTTCTGGGCTTAAATCTGGAACCTTTATAACTACCTGACACATCGATTACTCTCCTGCAATAACTAACATGACTATACCAAACAAGATTTTCAGAGAAATGTGTCATCAAAGCAATAATAAACACTTCCACAAGAACCGAAAATGCACAATAACCCAGGCTATAATAGCACGGTAGCAGAGTTATCAACTTACTTGTATGCCAATACAATATTTAGGAAAAAATGGAACCAAACTCTCTCTCTGAAATGCCAAGGCAGTCAATGCATGGAGCACTATGAGAAGAAGCAACCTCATGGCTCTCTGCTCTTTACTCGAGGCTCCATTTTGTTTAACCACCATATAGATACTTTAATCCATACTATATCATAAGATGTTATCTAGAATGAGTAGTTTCACTAGCAAGGGGCAGAGGAAGAAGACAGATGATTTTTAACTCAACATATATAATCCCCAAACAAAACTCTAAATCTACCACTGAAATTTTTGCAAGATACCCAAGAATTCATATGAAATAATCAGTTTCTTAATTCTACAATTAACTTGGTATGATCCTCCCATATATTTATACCATGTTGATGCTGGTAGTGCCCATATAAATTGAACAATTAACCCACCCGAAAGAAAATTGTTAACATAAACTTAAAAGATAGTTACAAAATTTGGTTTTCAATAGAAGTTCGAGACTGGTTTCAAAAGCTAGTAATAAACCCAAGAGAACAATCATTATACCGAAACCAAAACCAAACCGTTCAATTGATATAGGGCACAAACAACAAGTACCAATACAATATAACCTCGGTAAGTTCACATAACATCAAACACCCAACATAACTGTTTATCAAAACCAAACTCTCACATTCCATGTTAACAGCAGCAAGGCAGTGGACATAATGAAAATAAAACAGCTAGCAAAGTAGAGAAGTCACTCACAGTAAGGCAAGGTAAACAAAGACAGTAAACAACCCAAAGCAAAATCCTCCACTTCAGAAAATTTCCCCCCTTTTGCCTTTCTACAAATTTGATCACAAGTAGAAACCAAACTCTCAAATCTTCACCTTTGCTACTGAAAATCAATCTAAACCCTCAAGCTTCTCCCTTCAAATCCAGAAATACCCAATTCGCAGCCTTTGGTAAAAGCCCAGACTCTCCAACTCTCTCTCTCTCTCGCTCTTGCTCTGGTTCTTCTTTCTCTCTCTCTTTTTTTTTTCTTCCTCTGGACTTGTTCTTCCTTCCCCCCTTCACTCTCTTTCTTCCCTCTATCTCCTTTCCTCTCGCGACCTTTTTCTTTCTGCTTCTCCTCTATACGTTGTCTTCTCCTCCTGTTTTCTTCTTTCTTTTTCTTTTTTTTCATCTTTCCTTTTCTTCTTCTCTTTCCTTCCCGTCTCCTCCTCTCTTCCTTTCTCCAGAAACCCCATCCACCACCCCATCAAACAAACCCCACCAAATCCCTTCTTATCTCTTAACAAAAACATAAATAAATAAAAAGTAATAATAGATAAAAACAAATATATATATATATAAAACAGAAAATTATGACCTCGTTTCCAAAGGCCTGGCCAACTTGAGCAACAGCAAAAGGCAGCTTGTACCCATTGTCAAAGTAAATGTCCATAAAATTCACAAATATGCCTTGTGCAGTTTCTGGGCGAAAGAAACTGCAAGTATGATGTAATATATAAATATTTGAAGGAAAAAGAAACAGCTAGCTCTAAACTTCTTTAATGGTTCAAATGCTCACCCAGTGCTCGAACCAGATGGACCAATTGATGTTTGAAACATCAAATTGAAAGGATAAGGATTTGAGAGAGGATGGTTATCTGTTTCAGGGGCATATTCCTCCCTCCATGATTTAGCGGCAATGCCCATTGATTAAGGCTTGTCGGACGAGGGAGTCCTCTTCTGTCTGTGCTCCTCTCGCACACTTTTCCCCTCCATCTTTTCGACTCACTGTACACAAATCACAAGGCAGATGCAGAAATCAATGAAGTAAAATTTGAAATTTGATTACTAAAACAAACCCAGTATAAGCAGATGCAGAACTCTGAATCGGAAATTCAGTACTCACAAACCCTAAATCCCAGAGAAAGATGAACAATCTAAAGGAACCGAAACCTAGGTACAAACACAAACACTTGTGTATCAATGAGCAGAAACTCAAGAAACCAAATAGAAGAACCCAGCAATTAGAGAATTACTTGTAAGAGCAAGAGGTGCAGAAACTAATCTTGATTGTGTTGCCAACGCCGAGTGAAGAGGTTAAGGACATCGAAGCACACTGAAGAGGCTAAAGAGAGGTTTCACGAGAGAGAGGGGTTTCATGGAGGGGAGGGAGGGGGAGAGAGCCCGAGAGAGGTTTTTAATTTTTCTTTCAAACACGATGCGGCTAGGGCTGGGTGGGAGGTATAATTAAACTTCAATAAATTTTAGGGGGATGTATTGTAGTTGGATTTTAGTGGATTTTTTTTAAGTGATAGATTTTAATAGATTTTATGAGTTTATTAATTTGTAAAGACTTTTCAATAGATTTGTAAAAATTTTCAGGATTTTATATAAATAGATTCGTATAAGGAAATCTCTTTTATGTGTTTGGCCAAAACTCTAGGTTACTTAACCTAGTGGTAATAGGGTTACATTAGAAGGATCTAGATTCCTATTCAATGTAAGATTACTTTCCTTGTATGATTGAGATTCTATGCATTGTAATCCTCTATATAAAGAGACCCCTATTATCAATGAGAACACACAGCAAATTCCTCTCAATTTCAGTTTCTCTACAACACGTTATCAGCACGAAGCCCTAACCCTGCAACAAATAGTCAAACCCTGATTCAAGAAGCTAAAAACCTTGAAGCCTTTTCTGCCTCCACCTCACACATTGAAGAACTCGATCCCAGGAATCCAGAACCGGCGGCCCCACCCCAAAAACCGGCCGGAAACCCACCGAACCGGCCACCGGAAGCTCCATACAACTCGCAGCAAATATTCCACCGGTTCACCATCTTCCGGACCTTCAATTTCCACCAAATTTTGGTAGCAGAAGCCTCTTGATCTGAAGTTTCGGGAACCGGAAGAAAACGTCCAGAAACCGGCCTAAAAATCCGTGAACCGGCAACCTAAGCAGCTGCACCTTGAACCGGCAGAAAAGAAAGAAGAAGAAAAGAAAAAAAAAAAAAAAAGGGGAAAGGAAAAGAAGCCCAGAAGCCCACTGACGCAGGCCCACTGCCATGTCAGCATCAGTCCACGTCAGCCTTCCGGTCAACGACTTTTCCGGCCACTTTCTGGCGAATTTTCATGCCATTTTCCGGCGACTTTTTCCGACCACTTTTTCCGGTCAAATTTTCCGGCGACCTATTTCGATGTATTTTTTACTAAAAGTTCCCGTTTTTGAAGTTTTTATTTCTTTTCTCTTCCTTTTCTCGGGGACTTGCAACCTCCCTTCTTCTACCCCCCTTTCTTTATCATAGGGGAGACTAAATTAAGCCGAACTGTGGGGGTTCGTGCTCACTCCAAGCTTGGAGCTTGTAGAGTCCTCGAAACTTAGAGTTTGTTGAGATAAAACGATCGACCGCAAACATCATTGTTTCGATCTAATCCAACCTCTCTTGGAATCAAATTTCTTGGAAGCGACTACGCTCGGAAATTCTTAATTTCTTGGAAGCGACTACGCTCAGAAATTTTATATGTTTTCGTGGTAGCCTTTCATGCTCCGAAACTAATCCTAATTTTTGTTCTCTTTCAGGATGAGTAACCTGAACAAATTGGACTTTGCTCCATTGGGAACAACTGGCTCTGAATATCACAGGTGGATTCGTGATGTCCGCCAGCATCTCAAGGCCGATGGAATCCTGGATACGATTCTCGAGCCTAGCCAGGACGTGCTAACTGTTGAGCAAGCTCAAGCCTTTGAAGCAAATAGAGCAGCCTTAGAGGCAAATAAGGCGAAAGCCATCATCCTAATGACTCGTCATATGGATGATTCGCTCCAGTACGAGTGTATGAATGAAGAAGACCCCAGAATGCTGTGGGTCTCACTCGAAGAAAGATTTGGCAACGTCCGTGACTCCCTGCTTCCTTACCTAGAAGTGAGATGGCATAGCCTCCGCTTCTGTGATTTCAAGTCAGTTCTTGACTATAACTCGGAAGCACTTCACATTAAATCCTTAATGGAATTCTGTGGTAAAGAGATCACAAATGCGATGTTGATTGAGAAGACTCTCTCTACCTTCCCCGTCTCTGCATTGATGGTTGCTAAGAACTATCGAATCGATGTTACTGCAGGACGGATCACAAGGTTTCATGAGCTCATTGGAGCTATGAATGTCGCTGAAAAGCATGACAACATCCTTGTGAAGAACTATAATTCGAGATCCGTGGGAACAGAGCATATTCCGGAATCCAATTATAGTCGCGCCCCTAAGAGAAGGCGCCAAGAGCGAAACCCTAACCTTAGGGATACTTCTGGACGTTCTGGTCCATATAATCGCTCTACTTGGGAAGGTAACCGCCAATATAGGCGAACACGGAACCGAAGAGGTCAACGTGGAAAGAGAGAGGGAGGCAACGCCTTTGGCCATGTTGGTGGCGCCACCAACACTAAGAGCCATCTAAATGACGCTTTCAAAGCGCCTCAATCAATGGAGTTTGAGCAAAGAGATGTATGTTCTCGATGTGGAGTGTCTGATCATTGGGCACACATTTGTAGAGCTCGTGAAGAAATTGTCACCGCCTACAAAGCATATTGTGAAGCAAGAGAAGCTCACTATGTGGAACAAGCAGATCAAGAAGATGATCTAGAGTGAAGGGTTCAAGACTACAAATCTGGCTGGGATCAATAGATCGCCAATTCTGTTTTAAGTCTTCATTTTTCCAAGAGATGTAATAGGCAATTGTCATATACTTTGTAGTAAATGCCATTGGTTTAGTTTTTCTTCACATAGGCTCATCCAAAATGAGTGTGATGTCTAGGAAGGTTTTGAGATAAGTGGTACTTAAGCGAGCTTTGCTCCACCGACATCTCTCTACTCACCTGGTCATATTTATTTTGGAGTTACCGAAAGAAGTCAAACGACTACCATTGTTTTGCATTAGCTAGCTTTTTGGATTAGATTTTCTTTGGTCAAAGAGACAATGATGTAACTCTGTTGGCTTATGAATAAAATTTCGAGTTCTTTTCATTATGACTCCATTTTAATTCTGAGCATATGACTTTGTGACTACGATGGCTGGGCCATCAGTATTAATTCAAGGACACGGAATAGCCCAAGTTCCACTTGCCAAATGGCACCTTGATTACTGTCACAGAAACTCTCTACGCTCTTAGGGCAAATCATACCCTATGAATAGCCAACGAATTCCATGCGAAAATGCATGTAGAGAACGGAAATGAGTTCTTTTGCAATACATTTAATGATTGCGAACAAAGACGCATCTTAGAGAAGTTTATGTGTCTCTCTAGTGGACTCTATGTCACTATTCGAGCTATTAATCCAATAAAAGTTATGAGAGAAGATCTCTTGGATTTAGACACATATTGGCTTTGTCACGACAGGATAGGTCATCCTAGTCATGATATGATGATCCGTCTACGAAAGACTTCACATGGACATCTTTTCTCTCGAGCGAAATGAAGCATGAATCAAAAGTTGATTCCTGGACTAAGTGTGACCGACGCTGCTGCCTAGGGCACTGCCTCCGTCCACCACCAGCTTAGGGCTGGCGTAGTCCTTATCCATGACGCCATGGATGGCGTCCATCATGGTGATGGCGGCCCAGGTGATGATGCAATCACCAACTTGCTTCAAAATAGCGTTTCAGACGCTCAGGCCCAACCAAAATTCTCATTGGTTGCTTCTAAAGCCTCTCGCTCGTTTTACAAAGCCCGTTCCTTAGGGAAATTAGGACTGAGACCGTCCTATGCAAAGGATATGAAAATACTCATTATGTTCTTACATAGAATCCATAGGGATTCTGTGGACTAATTCAACCAACTTGCGGACGTTTAAATATCTCATGATGATTGGTTGACACGTAAACACGCTGGTCACGTGTTGTGCCATTGTCCACTTGTAATGCTGCTTATGCTACACTCCTAGCAAATATCATATGACAACGGGCTCACTCCCCAGATCATCCTATTCCGTCAATTGGACTTGACGATGCTAGAGAGTTTACATCGAAGACTTTCGATGGTTATTGCAATGGGACTGATGTTGGACATCATATTCCCATGTACACACCCAAATGGTCTCACGGAAACGACTACGATGATAGTCAAGACATTGGTAATGCGCACCAATCTCCTTATATCCGCTTGGGGTAATGCAATATGGCATGCAGCTATGCTAATTCGTCTACGACCTACCGGCACTCAATCTACCTCAGCGTTACAGCTAGTGACTGGGTACAAGTATCGTACTTACACATATTTGAGTGTGCCATTTATGTGCCAATTGCGCCGCCACAGCGCTCTATGATGGGTCCATACAGACGAATGGGCAACTACGTTGGATTTGAGACTCCAACAATCGTCCGTCATTTCATGCCCTTGCTAGGCGATCTCCTTACCGCTAGATTTGCGGATGTCACTTTGATGAGACAGTCTTCCCGTCGTTAGGGGGAGATAAGAACACGAATGTTCAATAGGAACGACAGGAATTGTCGTAGTCTGTCCCCACTATGTCTTATCTTGATCCCCTGTTAAAGTGACAAGATCACACATCTGCTGCAAATATGCCTGCAAGGAAGTACGTCCCTACGAGAGGACGTAGCGCCACCCTACCCAGAGGTAGGCATGGCGCCAACGCCATAGAGAGTGACACTCTGGCGTTACAGGCCATGGCCCCAGCTAGGATGCATGGGAGGCCCGTGGGTTTCGAAGGATACTTTGGCACATTGCAATCCTTTGATCATCGACACTCAAAATCCGTCTCATGAGTATCTTCCGGGTTATGGTTATAGTTGGGGGACGCCTCAACGTTAGAACCTATTCCCGAGAATATAGAGCTCTATGAAACTTACACTAGTGTACATGAGACGTGGGATAGAAACTCCATCATAATTGATGATGTAGTTGCGCATTTCGTTGCGCATGAGTTTGTTGAGTCAGATGATATCGAACCACGCTCCGTTGATGAATGAATGCCAACGTAGAAAGATTTGGCCTAAATGCAAAGATGCGATCTAGGTTAAGATGGATTCTCTAACGAAGAGGAAGGTTTTTGAGCCAGTGATGCCAACACCTCCTAACATAAAACCTATTGACTAATGGGTCTTCGTTAGAATGCGTGATGAGAAAAAGAGATGGTAATCTCGCCTTATGGCGCAAGGCTTCTCACAAAACACCCTGGAATCGACTACGATGAGACATATTCTCTCGTAATGGATGTCATTGCACTCCACTACCTTGTCAGTTTGGTAGTTTCCGAATAACTAATTATGCAGCTTACAAATGTGGTCACTACGTATCTCTATGGGGATCTAGATACGGAATATACATGAAGGTTCATGGTGAACTTCATTTACCCAAGTTAAGTGGCTCTAGACCACAGAGAGCGTTTACAAAGAGGTTGAAACGCTCACTAAAGTGACTACTTGATTGGGAAGGGATATGCCATAAAAGGCGATGGCGTCGGCCGGAATAGAGTCTCGCGGCGCTGGACCCAATCCGACATGATGGTTTGGGAATCGAAGGAGTAGGGGTCTCTGGATAGTGGTGTGGATACGAATGCGGGCACCGATGCTGGTTCCCCAAGAATGGGCAGCCTTTTCGTTCAGTTCTTCTTCTTGATCGATGACTATCTTCTTTGGGGGAGCCATTTCTGGGTTTCTGTGAGGAGGGTGTTGGCAGTAATAGGGTTTTTGGGTTTAGGAGACTAAAAGAGTTTCTGATGTGACAGGTCTGAAGTGGCTGCGGATTTAAATAAGAAATTTTGTGAGGGAAACGATACGACAGAAAGGCGTTTTAGCAAGCGAGAGAACGCAACCCTCATTAATGATATCGTTTCAAGCAAAAGGCGTGCCGTTTTAGTCCCCTTCAATCAGTTACATTTTCGCGGGCCTGATTTCGGGGCCTGGGGGGCAATGTTTGAGCCCAAAAGTAATTTTGGCAAGATCCTTTAATGGGTTTAGCACAGCGGGCCGATACCTGCGGCCCAAAAATAAGCCTACTTGGGTTTGGGTTACAGCTTCGCCCATTCCGTGATCCATAAGGAAAATGAAACCTTATTGGAATCAAGTAGCAGAGATTGAATATGAAACTTCAATCAATAATCCTTCTGTGGCAAGGAACAGTCGAAACCCTAGGTATAAATACCAGGTTTCAAGGACGAATCAAGGACCTCTCTCAAATCAATCAATCCTAGCGATTACAAAGCCTCCCCCGGAGCAAACCTTCAACCTCGTTGAAACCCGGTGACCGCGCGCCAGTCCTAGTCTCTCCAAGAGCCGACTGCCAGTACCACTGCCATCGATACTACCAGCGAAGCAAGAGTAACGCCCTCTCAACCCAGCGAAGCTAAAGTCACGCTTTAGCAAACCCTGTGCTTTCTCCAAACTTCCCAGTGATTGCTCTGCTCAACCTACAACGTTGAGTATTGATTCGGTGACGCGAAGAGATCACACCCAAAGTCCTTATCCGTAAGGCAAGAAGTCCTTTCTCGGAAGGCATAGAGAAGAACCTTGTGGCGAGGTTGGTGCTCTCCTCGTCCACAACGCTTGAAGAAGAAGTCAGGTCAAGGGACTCCCCCGACGACTGCACCCCACGGTGCTGGCACGCCTGCGCACACGATCAAAAGAGACAGTTTGCAAGCCAACTGGTTTTGGAGCCAAACACAGTGTGCTAAAAGGCTTGAATTATACAAGTCAGCTAGGGATGAGGTTGATTCTGTATCATGGGTCCGCTGATCTTTGTTTCTGAATGTCATCATAGTTTCTGCTACGGAGTTTTTTCTTTTTATCTGATTATGTTGTTGACCCAAGTTCTCAGGCTTTGGGATGGGGTGGTGAATTCTTGTTTTATTGTTTGATTATATTTGCTGTATTTATCTTTTGTATATCTGTAGTACGTATGTAATGTACTCTTTTATAATATATGATTACATATCAGATTGATGTTGCATGGCGTATGTACCCGCTTCTTTCCTTTTCTCCATGTCTCTTATTTTTCCGTATTTTGCTTCTGCTTGCGAGTGCAAAGTCATTGTTGGAAAACTTGATACTGTCTCTTGATTTCAGTGTTGCAGTTTGTATGATTGTTTATCGGTCTTGCCAAGGAATAGTAACCGTGAGACTTAAGTGGATATCAATTGGAGTATTTGATACCCTTCATCTTAAGACTTGTGTTTGCATACACCCTGTTAGAAAGCAGACCCATCATGCATGGTACATGCTTCCCAACGCCTTGGAGCAATAGCATCCACCGTAAGCATTCCGCCAGATCAGAAACTGCACCACTGGCCGAACCACCGAGCCAATGCTGAAAGATTAAAAACACTAAAGCACACATAATTGCATATTGAATAAACACAACAAACATATCATTACAAAACAGAGTGCAGCATATATATAAAACATGTCCCATGAGCCTTCATAACTTGCAGAAGGACTCGTACCAGTAGACGATGAAAAGGAGGCCATTGATTAAGAAACAAGAACTTCTGTGATCCTCTCTCTGTTTACTTGCAACTATCTATGGGGCTAGATTTCTGAAAGCTCGTGAATAGAGAGGTCACAGAGACCTTGTTTATATAGTGATCAATGTAAATAGAGTCCTCCCCATAAGAGGCATATGAATTCTATCGAAACTGATCTACTACAATTATATCTGATGTTTATTACTTGGTTTCCAAGATATTTAGATCTCCTATTATGAAGTGTGATTCTTATCACAACATAATTATACAAGGACTAGGAAAAGTGTTCTGTCTCGGATTAATTATTTCTGCAATCTATGATAAGTTATCAATCATAATGCAAATTGTATTTATGTTCAAACTCTATTCTTACAAATGCTACTAGAATCCAATGGAAAACCTAAACTACAACACTACCCTATTGAGGAGCTAGAACCACTAGCCAAGCCATTCCAAAGAGAACAAGAAATCAGAGGTCAGAGCCTACAAGGAGAAGAGAGCGCCATCCCCGTTAACCGGCTGCACACCATCACCATGAATGTAGTTGCTGAATAGTAATATTCTTTCCCTTAAACACAGCAACATGATTTGAGAGCTGGGAAGCATAGTCGAACTCGAACATAACCTTCAAATGGCATTATATGAATACAAGAGGTAGTACATAGAGGAAATGCTTTGGTTGAAGATGTGACTTATTAATTTTTGGTTCAAGAACTACCAAGCACAGTACAGCTGAACATAAACTCAAACAATATCAAAATAAAAACAAGGCGTAGTCAGAACATAAATCATAATTGGGTAATGCTTTCTTGAAGAGGTGACTGATCAATCTTGGCCTCTTTGGAGATTTAGAGGCTGAAAGCCATGTCGAAGAGTTGCTTGCCAAACTTTGTCAATGCTGGACATGGTGTAACCACACTCGTGCTCATGCCAACCTTCCAATGCATGCACTATTCCTGCTATACGCCACGCACTCATCACCCTCCTTGGCAACCAGTTCTGATTGTCACAGTATATAAGCTTTAGTTAACCAATTACCTACTAAGTAAATAACAAACTAATAATGGATGAAGAAATAACATTATAGAAATTTCTTTATTGGTTACTAATTACCCACCTCACAAGAGTAAACATTCTCAAGAGACTTGGGGATCTTCATTGCTGGTGTGTAGTGGTAGAAGCAGTCTCTGCGCAACTGTTTTGGTGGAAATTGAGAGAAGGGAACAAAAATTGTTCCTTTTGGTGCACTCAACTGTTCTTTCTTACTCAACCCATCTCCCACCAACCAAATCTGCATTGAAATTCCACTGCAAATTAAGTATCAAAAAAAGTAATTTGAAGAGAACAAGTTTTCTATGTAGCTCTAAACCGTAAACCCAAGAAAAATAGAAATCCCTATTTTCTACCTAAAAATTTGTTAAACAGAAATATATTTCTTCAATTAATTTGTTATGGTTGTTAAATATCCACAGCATATGAATAGATAGAAACAATAAGAAAGCTGGTATAGAAAGCAAAATTTTCCTTACCTTTTGAGCATAGCTTCTGTCATAAACCACCTTACCCTCTGTAGCATTTAATGATTTGGTGAGCTTCAAATACTCGGCCTGCTGTAATGTAACTACCTGAAACAAATTTATCCAATATCGATATCAGCAGGTCAGAAAACATATAGGAATAGAAATATGAAGTCATATATATGAATATGTAATTGACATATACCTGGATATCCCTCTGGCACAAAGAAAAGGCAAGGGCATAAGCTACCTTTGTGAGGTTGCCTGCAAGGAGAACCTGGGTTGTTCCTTTCGGAATGCTGTTAAGGATGACAGCCACAGCTAAGCTACTCCCATCCACCACCTTGATTTTCAGCCGTGGATTCCTCTGGACATATATACCACCATTATTATTGAGCCTCTCACCCTGCAATGAGATATACGAAAAAAGAGATCAATCAATATCGATGTATCACACACACACACACACACACACACACACACACACACAGATATATATATATATATATATATAGACACACACATACACACATACATACAAACCAAATTAAAAGAATTTAAGGGGTTAGGATGCATGGCTCTAATTTGACCACGTACTTAACCGTCAAGATTTTAATAACGTACACTATTAGTTATTTGGACCCGCTGATCTATGTCTTTATTATTAAAACTTTACCCACATATATACACCTATGTACATGGTTACTAACAAATGACACCCACACCCACATATATACAGGCACCATTAATTGTGTCATCACTGATGTTAAATCTACTTCCATTCAAATAGGGAAGTTCAAGGACATATACACACACAGTAGGTCAGGAAGTTTAAGGACATAAGTGAGCTTAATTAAATAGGGATAAAATGTGAAATAGATAGGTGAATTGATGAAAGAAATAATAGAGATCTAAACTTTAACCTACACACTTAAACACTGTTGTTACCTGATTAAAGAGACCTAAACTTATAACTTTGACACCCATTTGCTCAGCTTCAAGTATGGCATCCTCAATCGCTCTGTTTATAGCTTCAGTTTGCCATGAGAGCAAGTACTGCAACTCATAATTAAAGGTAGCAAACAAAATCAAATTAACTGAATTGGGAATACATCAAGATATAGAGAAAATGAAGTTAAGTGCTTCCTACCTGCAAACTGTATTTTGGAATAACCCAAGTTTGTAGTCTGTGTTTATCAAAACGCTGCCTCTCAATAACAAATGAACGGCCAAATATCCAAGTTAGCATCAAGGACCATAATGTCACAGGCCAAAACAACCATAAGTACCATGTTGAAGTGTGTGGATTAGAGGCCAAGGAAGCAAATGCCAGTGGGAGTCGGTAGATGGATTCAGTTGTTGTTAAATGGGTTAGATGAACCACATCAGGTGATTCCTCTTTCCTGAGTGAAGATTCGTGTAGAGTATCACTAGACTTGTCCATGGTACCATATATATAGTCATAGATTGGCATGAAGAGGGAGTAATTGGTTCGAAATTGTGTGTGATGCAAGGAGTGGTACCTGCAGATGAAACACGTTTGAATCATACAGAAACAGCTAAACAGACGCTTACATTTCTGCACTAAAAAGATTTCTTACCAACAAAGTTTCAGATCGCTTATTTTGAGAAAAAAAAAAATTAATTGATACAAGCTTATCAACAAGGAAAAAACAAACTTAGTGGTTACTTATCACCATTTGAATGTATTTTTCATAATGTGCGTTCCTACATGTAGGACTTGTGTGTCTATGCGTATGCAATACATTGAATAACATCAATTAATAATACAAAGAACAAAATTGTCTTATTGAAGAAAACTTACGAGGGAGTATATATTAGATACTTAATAGGAGGAAAAAGAGAGAAGATCCAGTTCGGAATGAACTCGAAATTGCAGTGCCCCAAGTTGTTCATGAAGTCGATATAAGTAATATAAACAAAATAGGATGAGATGGAAGCTGTTCCGATCAACAGAGTTGGCACCATTGGTATTGCGAAGAGCATGAAATATGTTATGTGCTCCGCAAATGGGTGAGTCACAGCTGAAATATACATTCATCGATCCATGTCAGTAATTGAAATTACTATTCGTACGTATTGTTCTGGATCTTTTACTTGTCAAGAATAAATTAGAAGTAAAATTTTTGTTTCTTGATTTTTTTTGCTAGATTAATATGAATTCTGCATTATTGCATCTGTACGGTCTTTACAGTAGCATTGAATTGAAGTTTCCACTTACCAAACAGTGAAAACAGAAGGTCTATTGCCTTTTTTTTTTTTTTGAGAAGAAAAGACTAAGAAGGGACATTCTCATTGATATTTCATTAAATCTATTCAAGATATTTATATATAATGCACGTTCTGTAGATCAGTAGATATTACTCCTTATATGTGGGGCAATATTCCTAAAATAGAAGGTACACATTTTTTCTTTTTTGGATATAAATGTTTACATCGCTTACTAATAGTGTAGATAAATTTGAAATGTAACTGAACATGAGAGGACGAAAAATAATCTTTCCTGACAAATACATCAAGTCAATTAATATGTGTAGTTTAGGCTTATTGGCATAATGCAAATCTTGGAATATATAGATATGTCTTACAAGTAATTGGCTCAGTGACAATGGAGGAATGGTGATGAGAATGGTAGCGAGAGTAGAGGAAATGGTGGTGAAGTGCTCTGTGTAACCAGTAGTAGAGATACTCGACCGGACCAGCATGAAGCAGCATCGTCATGACCAACCCATCTCCCCTCCAAATTGGTAGGTCAGTTTGATCCCTAGGCAGGACGCACCTGCCTATGTAAAACAGCATTCCATTGAATATGATTTGATCATCCCTGTCCAAAACAAATCAATTCAAATTTTAAACAACCATTCACTTCAACTAAACTGAGAACGAGTCTTAATTAGTTTAAGTTCGCGGTGCAAACACCACTAACCAATCTCTTTCTCTGTCGACTTGTTCAAATTCGAGGCCCTTGTCCACGATTGTTCCTTTGCCTCTGGCAGTTTGATAGCGAGAAAGTGAGATCCATATCTGGTTGTGGAGCATCCTCCACAACAGAAATGGAAATACGAGGATGTAAAATAGATCTGTGCCTTCTTCTCCAAACATATATGAGTATGTGCTGTGAATCACCCAAGGAGCTAACACCACGTACTGCAACAACAAAACCTCATATACATCAGTCTCACCAAAGTAGTCCACAAAGGAAATACCATGCTGGTGATATATAACCGTGATATATATAGACATGCATTAGCTACCAAGCATTCACATAGAATAGAGAAAGGCACACCTTAAAGCTCCCAAGAGGTGTCCATGGCCAGTCAGTAAGAATTCCAGGTGTGGAAGCCATTTGTTTGTTTCTGAGTGGTGATCTCTACCTTGGGACTTTAGAGGTGTTTATATAGAACATAGCATGAGCCCACACACTACGTGTGATCAGAGAAAAGGAAAAAAAAAAAAAAATAATAACAACAACACTGTGTGAGGGAAGTTTTAAAATATAAAAAAATTTAAAAAGTGTGGAGAGGTAGTTAAAACTTTAAAGCAGTGGGAGCAGGAGAAACGTATGTTATTTTTTATAATTATTTTGGTTTTCAAATTGACTTTAGTATCTCTATTGATTATTTTTTATTTTAAAGTATTTTAATATTTGAGGGGTAAATTGGTAAAAAAAATGGAGAGCAAACTCTCATCTCTTAGTAATAGTATAGATGAAGATACGTGTGCATTATATATTTTGGTAATAATGATGATAGAAAATGATTTGTGGCCTCAATGAAGCCTAGGATTTTTGGCCTCAACCTCGGTGTCATGCCATGTCACTTACAAACATCACCTATTTGCCAAAGGGTGTGGCTATTGCCACACTATTAACTACTTTTTGTTAACCCTACATTCTCTTTTCACCCTACATATATATTTTTAATTATAAGTTTACTTTGTTCATCCATTTGCAGTATCTAAAATACCATTTTTCAATATAACTTACTACGGCACCCAAAAACTATGCAAGTTCTTGTTCTCTTTACCTAGCAGAGCTAATTTTCACCTAATACATTCACTCAAGTATCAGAAAAGGTATAGAAAGTTAAACTTTAAACTTTCCAACACTATTTCATTGAAATATTCAACTGGGCATCTAAAAAACTCAAACTGAGAGCAAACAACAACTTCCAATTGTATTTCTTAAAAAGATAAAAATAAACTGTTGTACGTTTTATACTAATTCATAGAGGTATTATATCAAACACCCTTCATGCACATTTTCTAGCATAACTAATTTCTATCACGACTCAGAATTAAAGAAACCCACTTTCCTTTAATATTAGCAACAACCTCCAGTTGTATACTCATTCATAGAGGCATTATATCAAACACCCTTCATGCACATTTCCTAAAAGAGCTAATTTCCATCACGACTCAGAATTAAAGAAATCCACTTTCCTTCAATATTAGCAAGTGTGCAACACTCTGAATCAGGAATTTGGTTCCAACTTTCAAGTAAATATCTTTATCAACAAAACCCAAAGTACCATAGATAACTAAGCAAAGCACATTTTTTCTTCAATATTAGCAACAACCTCTAGTGTATACTCATTCATATAGGCATTATATCAAACACCCTTCACGCACATTTCCTAGCAGAGATAATTTCCATCACAACTCATAATTAAAGAAACTCATTTTCCTTCAATATTAGCAACAACCTCCAGTTGTATACTCATTCATAGAGGCAATATATCAAACACCTTTCATGGCTTGCAAGCACATTTCCTAGCAGAGCCAATTTCCATCAGGACTCAAAATTAAAGAAACCCACTTTCCTTCAATATTAGCAAGTGGGCACCCTTTGAATCAAGAATTTGGTACCAACTTTCAAGCAAACGTACAACTTTATCAACAAAACCCAAAGTAACCATAAATAACTAAGCAAAGCACAACAAAATTTGACTGCAAAAGGAGGCAAAACTTCAAGCTTTAATGGAAGTAGTTAGAAAGAGAACAAGAACCTACATAATGGGTCGTAAGGTATAACCAAACCCTACTTAAACCCATAACGGGGTCCAATATACATACCGAAAATGTGTGGATTCCAAAGCAGTAATAAATGAAAAAATGGTCAATTCGATAGCAAGTGATTAATTTCAGAGTGAGAGTGATAGTGAAGGGACAATGCCCATGTGTAATTTTCAATTCTACGATCATAAACGAAGAAACATGAAAAGAAAAACGTGATTACCTCATTTTTAGGCTCCAAGTAGCGTTAATATGATATATTTTGAGGCATAAAAGTTGTTAGCATAACATATTGAAAACGATTGAAGAAGATGAATGCTAAGAAAGAAAGCGTTAGGTTTTAACAATGAATAAAAAGATTAAGAATGAAGTTTAAGTACATGTTTCGTAGGGTGTAATCTAAATTTGTTTTTTTTTAATTTTTTAATAAGATATTTTCCTTTATTATAATTTTATATTGAAATATTTTAGTCTTTCAATAAATCAAAAACCTGTAGGATGAACAAAATAGTTAGTAGGGTGGCAATAGCCACACCCTTTGCCAAAACATGCCATGTAATTCTTGAATAAAAAGACTATCTTATCATTCCAAAATCTAATTGCTCTAAATTATTTTGGCTTTCCTCTAAAAAAAATTATATTGTTTGGCTTTTTATTATTATTATTATTATTATTATTATTATTATTATTATTATTATATATATATATATATATATATATATATATATATATATATATATATATATATATATATATAGGGCTGGATTCGGTAGTAAACCGATCCATTTTTCCCCAAACCGATGCCGAACCGACCTTCGTCGGTATCGAGATTTTCAAACCGCCGCCGATCCGACATAGTCGGTATACCGACTGTCGGCAAGCCGAGATTTCGGTTGGCATAGTTCGGTTTTGAGTTTGCAGCTGGAGATTCAATGATGTTGGAGATGAGGATGATCTGATGATGGAATCTGTGTTGATTTGATGGGGATTGGGGAGGAAGAAAAACGAAAAAAAAGATGAGAAGAGAATAGATGAAGCAGAACTGCAGAAACTGCAGAAGAAGAAGAAGAAGAAAGGTCGAAGACCAGGTGAGAGAGAGAGATTCTGTTTTGTCACTTTGTGTTTAATGAGATTTCAAACTTTAATCTCACCTAAGAAGTGTATAAATATAAACTTTGAGGACATTTGACCATGAGCAGCTCGTGCTCTAGCGGTGAGGGGTTGAGTTCTTGTGAAAGAGGTTGAGGGTTCGAATCATCTCTTCCACAATTTTATATGTTTTGTATAATTGTTCGGTATCACCTAAAACGAGTATAAATATAAAGTTTGTTGGTATTATATTGAGAGCAGGTTGTGCTCCAGCGGTGGGGAAGTGAGCCGTTGTGGAAGGGGTTGAGGGTTCGAACCTCACCTCTTGCGTGGTTTTGTGTATTTTGTATAATTCGGTATGAGGTATTGTATACGGTCGGTACGGTATACCGACGGTATGCAATATCTCATACCGAAGCCGAGCCGAAGGGAGCCATACGGTACGGCTCAGCCGAGCCGAAAGTCGGCAGGCCGACTTTTCGGCCCAAATCGGTCCGGGCCGGTTCGAAAATCGGCCGGTTCGGTTGCTTCGGCCCATTTTGCCAGCCCTATATATATATATATATATATATTCAATGTAGAATTAATCAATTAATATGGTGTAAGTATATATATATTATCGTAATTCTAACCTACAAAAGTCAAAAATTTTAATAAAAAAAAAAAGGAAAATGATCATTTACCCGATTTTAGGCTAAAAATTGCCCACTTGCTCCACCAACTGTTTTTTAACCCCATTTACGCAAAACACTCTAAGGGATTATTTCCCCTTTACCCAATTATTTCTTTTTTCTTTTTTTTTGAGACTTTTTTGCCCTCTCCTTCTTTCTCACTTAGAGAGAGAAGTCACCTTCCACCTTGCTGTGCTCCGGTGACCAGTGGCCGGCGCGGTCTCCGGCGACCGGTGACCGGTCTCCGGCGAACGGTGACCGGATTCCGGGAACCGGTAACCGAAATCCGGCGACCGATGACTGGAATCCGGAATCCGGCTATTATTGCTCCCCAGTAATCATATTACTGCCTCCCAGTAATCATATTATTGCCTCCCAAAAATCATATTATTGCCGTCCAGTGAATTGTATGAACTCCCAAAACCAAAATGAATACACTACAGGAACAATTGATCAATTTATAATAATATTATTGGCTCCCAATAATCATATTATTGCCCCCCAATACAAAGTCCAATGTCTCTACTGCCTCCCAATAGACCACCAAAAATGCACCATTTTGTATGATTCACAGATAATTTGTCTTTAATACACAGAAAACAACATGTAACTTATCAATACACCACACTATAGTGATCCCTGTCCCTCATTTCAAAGTCTACTGGGGGCCAATAATGTGTCTACTGGGGGCCAATAATGGGTTATTATTATCTTCCAAATAACCATTTCCAAGTGCCTGATCAAGTAGATAAATCTCTTATGTTAAGAGAAACCTCGATCTGGTGGCCTACCCACGGGGCTCGGAGCCACCAACACATCAACACCAATCCCAGAGTAGCCAGTCAAAACAATCCATGCCATCACCTTGAGACGCGCAACACCAGAAGGCATGACCACCTCGAACGCCAGCCGCTAGAGAAGAAACCATAACAGTAGTGCCACGCAGCCATTCACCAATCTGAGAGAAGCAGAATGCGCGACCTCCATACTTGACCGCGCCAAAGGAGGTAGCGGTCCGAATGACCGGCTGGCTCCGACAGCGTCGCGGCACCGAGATGGTTGCTCCAATTGCTGTACTGCTTCGCCAATCGGATCTGACAGAGACAGAGTTTCAGTCGGATTCCGAAGGCCTCGACATCACCACCATTAGAGAAGTGAAGGAGGTTTGGTTTTCGTGACCGGAGACGACGGCGACGAGGATCATCACCGGGCATCGAGGCGACGAGGATCATCACCAGGCTGTACTGCTCCGCCAATCGGATCTGATAGAGACAGAGTTTCAGTCGGATTCCGAAGGCCTCGACATCGCCACCATCAGAGAAGTGAAGGAGGTTTGGTTTTCGTGACCGGAGACGACGGCAACGCGGATCATCACCAGGCATCGAGGTTCTGGGCCGTGAGCGTGAGGGAGGGAGGGAGTGAGCGAGAGAGAGAGATTAATGTAATTTATTAATTAAAATGAGGGTAATACTGTCAAACACTGTTAGTTTGGGTAAATGGGGTTAAATAACTCTTGGTGGAGTAAGTGGTCACAGCCCCAAAAAAAAAAGTCAAAAATTAAAATTAGTTGCACAAAAATGGAAAGAAAATATATTAATATCGTAATTCTAACCCATGAAATCTAGTAAATTGAAGTAATATTAAACTCTTTATTAAATGAATTTATTAAAATTAATGGAAGGTTAGTTACCTTACACTGACAAGTTAATTAGAAAGTCAAAAATTGAACTGGATCCACACAAATGGAAAGAAAATATATTGATATCCTAATTCTAACCCACAAAATCTGGTAATTGAAGAAGTAAGAAAATATCATTAATAAACTGAATTGATAGAGTTCTAGATTCCATTATTTCAAAATTTCTTGAGAACATGCATATATATATATATATATAGGCATGTTCTAGGGCGGACGTCCGCACTGCCCCAAAAGTGCGGACGTCAATACTTTTACAATTTACAACAATCAGGAGCCGACGGCGGCGCGAATCTTGCCAGACGGAGGCCAGAGGCATCCCCATCCCAGATCGCTTCTGGCTAGCGATCTAGGTCGAAGGTTCTGGGCAGCGACTGCAAATTGGTAGTCGGCAAGTCCACCAGTAAGAAGAAGGTCAAGATCGATCCCTGGCCTCCGTTTGGCAAGTCCCTCCGGGTCGTCACCGCCTGAACAGAGCATAAGCATCGACGTTTGCATTTTTGGGGCATTGCGGACGTCCGCCTCTGATCCTCTCTCTCTCTCTCTCTCTCTCTCTCTCTCTCTCTCTCTCTCTCTCTCTCTCTCTCTCTCTCTCTCTCTCTCTCTCTCTCTCTCTCTCTCTCTCTCTCTCTCTCTCTCTCTCTCTATATATATATATATATATATATATATAGACACACACATACCTTTTTTTGTTATGAATTATATATATAAAATGAAAAAAAAAACCCAAAATAATGAAAAAAAGAAAGAAAAATAAAACCAATTTTTTTTTTTTTTAGAAAAAAGTCAAAATAATTTAGAGCCATTAGATTTTGGAATGGTAAGATGGTCGTTTTACTCAAGAATTACATGACATGATTTGACAAACAAGTAATGTGTGTAGCTGACATGACATGACATCTAGGATTGAGGCCACAAATCTTAGGTCTCATTGAGGCCCTATATCATTGCCCAAATGATGATATATTGTCAATAAAGTCTATTCTAGAATAGTACAAAAAAACTGCTTACATCGTGAAGTGTGTGTGTGTATAGGGATCCTTTTTAAGAGATCCCTTGTGGGATCCGTTTTTCGATCGTATTTCGTCATCTCAACCGTTCAGTTTTTAGGTCCTAATGTATAGATCACTTATACAAATTTTCAGCTAAATTGATGATCTTTAAGGTATCGAACTTGATTAAATCAATGGACAAACCGAATATGTCCAACTTGAACCATTCATGTTTGTAATTGTAAATCACAGTTATGAATGCCTTAATGATTATCAATTTGGCTGAAAATTTTCAGAGGTGATATACTCATATAGACCTAAAAACTGAACGGTTGAGATGTAGATATGTGATCGAAAAGTGAGTCTAATAAGCGATCCCTCAAATTAGCCAAAAAAAGGGATCCCTCATTGGAAGAGCCTTATATATATATATATATATAGCCGTTCGAGAGCGGACGTCCGCAACCCAGAAAAAGTTCGGATGTCTCTGCTCCAGCCTCGATCAAGCGTCGACGGCGAGGCGAGGCTTGCCGGACGGAGGCTAGGAGTCAAACGGACCAATCTACAGTCGGGTGGAGCCGCCGGCGACGAGGTTGCAGCGCTGCCCAGAACGTTGCAGTTGCAGATGAGGTCGCCGGCGACTTTCCTTCAACGTCGATCTCCTCGGACCTCGATCGCTACCCAGAAGCGGTCTGGGATGCCTCCGGCTTCCGTCCGGCAAGCCCCGTGCCTCCTGGAAGCTGCTGCAGCATCGACGTCCGTACTTTAGTGACAATGCGGACGTCCGCCTGTGATCGGGCCTCTATATATATACGGAGGCGTTCTGAAGATGACGTCTGCACTGTCGCTAAAGTGTGGACGTTCGAGATTTCTCCTCGTTCAAGCGCCCACGGTGCTGCGCCTTTTGCCGGACAGAGGCCAGGGGCATCCCGAACCATTCTGCAGTCGAGTGGAGTCGCCGGCTACCAGTTTGCAGTTGCTGAGCAGAACCTTGAAGTTGCAGGTGAGGTCGCTGCCCAGAACCTTCGACCTCGATCGCTGCGGACGTCCGCCCCAGAACGGGCATATATATATATATAAGGGTTCCCTTGTGGGACTCACTTTTTGATCATATTTCGGCATCTCGACCGTTCAGTTTTTAGGTCCTAATGTATAGATCATTTCTGCAAATTTTAAACTAAATTGATGATTATTAAAGTATCGAACTAGATTAAATCAATGGACGAACCGAATCTGTCCAACCTGAACCGTTCGTGTTCATAATTGTAAATCGAAGTTATGAATGCCTTAATGATTATCAAGTTGGCTGAAAATTTGCAGAGATGATCTACTAATATATATCTAAAAACTTAACAGTTAAGATGTGAATATGTGATAAAAAACTGGGTCTAATGAGTGATCCCTTAAAATGGCCAAAAAAATGGATCCCTCACTAGAAGAATCCTATTTATAAACACACACACACATAGTTACATACATAAATATATTTCGTTAGATGGTGAAAAATCTATTCCAAAACTAAATTATTGTAGGGAAGTATTCTATCAAATAAATTTTCAATTGAATTCGTTAGGGAACATCAAGAAATGAGGACGATTATAGGACAAAATATTATTATTTTTCAAAAAATAAGTTGGATACTATCAGTATGGAAAATTCTATAATGTGTTAACATATGACATGCATACAATTGCCTTAAAAGTGGTAAAATAAGTCCTCAAAATAGTAATATTAGTCCTCAAAGTGTTAACATGAGTCCTTAAAGTGGTAAATTTTCTTAGTTACCACATGAGTCCTCAAAATAGTAATATTAGTCCTCAAAGTGGTAACATGAGTCCTTAAAGTGGTAAAAATAGTTGATGTATGAGAAATGTTAACATACCATAGCTTTACCCCTATCAGTATTATTATTTTTCTTCTTCTTCCTTTGTAGTACAGTGTTATTGTTAGAGTGGAGGAATCAATTAAATTGAATATTTCAAGAAGCTCTCTCCTTGAGAAACCCTAAGGCCGAACTTCCGTTTTTTTTTGCAATATAGTTTCTCGTCCCGCGGTGCTCGGACATCTGGGTTGGCCTCCAGCCTCACCGCCGTCATGGGGCTGCTACCGGACGGGTAAATCGACGTCTACAACTCTTGGGGATCTGTCAAGGGAGGTTTCGCACAGGGCTTTATCGGGTTGGTTTTCCGGCTGGGTTGGTGCGAGGTGGTGGTTGTGCGGTACAGGTCCTGCGATCGATCCCTGCTGATGGTTCTTGGCCGACGGTGCCATGAGTCGAATCGACGGCGGTGTGGGATGTGAGGATCTGGATCGGGGATGGGTATTCCGTGGTGGCACCGGCTTGTGGCGGCGTTGCTCGTGGCGATTTGGGTCATGGATGGTGAGTGGCCGTGGCGATGTGGATTGTGGCGTTGTAGGTCATGGGTCGACGGAGCATGGCCGGATTGGTACGTACGGCGGGGGGAGGGAATGACGATGGTGGACTGACCCAAACCAGGCTTGATAGACCTTGCGTGGTTTTTCTTTGGTGGATGCCCTCTTGGGCTTCGAGTTTTGGGCTGGGGTTTTTGCCCTAGTCCATAAATTATGTTTTAGTGTAGTCTTTTACAATAATTTCCTTTTAGGAAGCTAATGCACTTTTTGTGCACTCTAAGTATCTCTAGCACCTCTAGAGTAGTACCAAAGGTGGATTTCCGTTATGTCTACGTACATGACATGTCTAATGAGTGGGTCTATTTCTATGTACCATTATGGGTACTAGCACTATCTTCTTGTCTGTCTGTAGATGGCAGCAGAAGGGTATGTAACGGCCTATTCTGGCTTTAGATAAATATATTGGCACCCACCCTATGAGTTTGGGTTTGATTCAAAAACAGTGTTATTAATTGTTAGAATCATTTATTTTCTAAACCAACTTAAAAAAAAAAAAAAAAAGGTTAAACGTACGTCTTGCCAAAGAAAAGAAAAACAACTTTAAGCTAAAAAAACAAGAAGGATCGATCAAATTCTAAATTATTTAGTAAGCCACTGCATTAAAGACCATACCTTAACCGAGAGTTTGAAAAAGAAAAAGAGTGTGTGTGTACACCTAAAGATATATATTATACTTTAATACTGGCCACAAAGAAAAATAGTTTTTATTTATTTATTTATTTTTATAATCAAAACAGAGAAGAATTGTAATGGGGTTCAAACAGTTACTATTTATAGGTTTGTGAATTTGTTATAAGCTAGTTATTATTTATAGGTTTATGAAGAATTGAGTTATTTCATTGTACTGGAGTTCAACTCTACGTGCTATGGCCCTACTCCTACTTAGCTTGTTTCTTAGGTCTCGTTTGATTCACGGAAGAGAAATCAATTCCGTTGTCTTTCCCATGGGAATAGTTTCCCTTTCCCTGAGTTATGTCAGGTTTATGTCAGGTTTCATTTTCTCTGTTTGGTCAAGCAAGGAAAATATTCAGGAAATACCATTTGATTTTCCTTCCGATGTTTGGTTGGTGCAGGAAATGAAAGTAAAAATATATCAATGTTTCAATAATACCCTTGTATTTTAAAATAAAAACAACATCATAAAAATTCAAAAGTACACCAATTTTTTATGCAAGAGAGGGTATTGTTGTCCAAAACTTTTGTAATAAATGCTGGGAAATGGGAAGGGAAAATCAATCCCATGGGATCTGAGTGGAATGATTTTCCCCCATACTTTCCCCTCTGTCAGGAAAGTATTTCCGGAGTTTGTGGTTACCAAACAAAGGAAAATAACTTTGCTTTCCTGAGTCCTCAATTATGCGAACCAAATGAGGCCTTAGTTCTGCTCCTCCCTCCTTGCGTGCATGTGGGATTTATAGAGCTCTTTCTGTTTCATAGTTTCTGCTGTATTGTTATTTGTTTCTAATACGAGTTCCCAATTCTACAGGCTAATGAGTTTTGTTAGAATATAATTCATTTTTATAGAATTTCTGTTACGCATGCATGCACCTGGAAATCCATGATATATAGGACGGGAATACATGTAATTAAGGTTTAGTTCCAGATCAATGACATTCAGGTTATAAGGATGTACGTGAAAGGCAAAGTGTTATTTGCATGACTCCTCACCTAATTGATCGATCAGTAACCGATATCAATATATAATTCCTTTTTATAGAATTTCTGTTACACATGCACCTAGAAATCCATGATATGATGGGAACACATGTAAGGTCTAGTTCCATATGATCATTCAGGTTATAAGGATGTGAAAGGCAAAGTGTTGTTTGCATGATTCCTCACCTAACTCATCAATAAACGATATATATCTAGCGGGTCGACCACTTGCCTTTTAAATTAAACTAGGTTTGTCCCAGTTTTACACAGAGATTTCTTCACCATCAAATCCACCTATCTGCTAATTCTTATATGTTTTACGTTATGTACAGGAAGAGTACTAAATTTAATAATTTATAATACCATTGAATCAAATTTCTCGACAGCTAGTACATATAGCTATTTCTATTGATCTAATACGAACCCTAATTAATTAGTAGAAAACCTAGTTTTAAAAAGAACCGATATTTACATATAATGGTTGTTGTACGTGGCTCTATGATCGGGTGTAAGTAATGAATGAAGGGTCAGCTGCGCGTCAGTGTGTTGTTGGACAGACTTGGCTTTGCAATGAATTTCTGATACCAAATTAAATTTTCTTGGTAGGAAAACTATGTACAGTTCTTTCAGAAAATCAATATACGATTCCTTTAGTAGGTAAGAAAAGAAAATGCAAAAATAAAAATTTACAAATGAAAGAAGAGCAAATGGTTATGATCAACGTACGTACATACATTCATGAATGTTTGTTCCCCAGAAATTAACTTCTCTCAATAATTTTGTACAACGTACACTTCATGGTAGAAGTGACCCACTTGTTTCAACGTAAAAAGTAAAGCGGCTTGTTTATCAAAAAGTCTCTATTTCATTTGTCAAGAAAAATATATCTATTCAATAAAAAGCAAATACAGTGACATGTACTAATTCTGCGAAATTATAAGAACAAAATGTCAATAATTAATTGGATTGATCAAGATCCTCTCCTTGTTTATCCTTGACTTCAATTCTAGACCATCGATGTAATATCTAAGGGCTATCATATTGACACATCAGCAAATAATCTTAAAAGCTCATTTACTATTACTTTTTAATGCCAAATGCCGAATATTTAAAGAGTATTTAGATGGACGGTAAGACATTAAACTTTCAATTTTGGCTCGTCAATGTATTTAGAATTTAGGCTCCATTTGGTCGCGCGTTTTCTGTTATATAAAGCACGTTTATTTAACATCAAGTTTGGTAAAACAATAAAAAGGTGCGGTATAAAAAAATTCAGGTCCGTTTACCACTTTACCGCGATTTGAAGAAGCAGGTAAATGCCTGCTTTTTACCGAGATTTCCAACAGCATGCGGAGCTGTGACACTTAAAATGAAAGTTTCTAAATGCCAAAAAAGCCCTCACCAATTATAAGATCTATCTTCTTTTTTTTTTTTTTTTTTTTTTTTTTTTGTAGAGATTGTACTCATCCTTTCAGACGAAAAAAAAAAAAGAACTCATTCTTTGCTTATATATATAATGGCGGAAGTAATTATTCTATAAACAAGAAAGATGCCAAAAAGAATAATGCAACTTGGAGGATTATGATCATAGTTACTATTGAGTATGAACATTCTGGGCAATTCGATTCAAACCAGGTATTCTATTAGCATATGACCTACATCAGATGAAAGCTATTTCCAGGCGTAGGGGGAAGTTTTCTATATCACTCGATTTCAATTTCTTTGGTGTTCATAAGGAGAGAGCTTTGGAGATTCTTTTATTGTTGTTGTTCATTTTCGTCATTATACAGTGTTATATGAGTTTCAAGTCACAAGTTACCAAACACTCCAATGCTTTCTAATAATCATACTAACCTTAAATAAAATATAGTTTACCAAACGGTTAGCTGATTATTTTGATATTTTCACAGCTTAGCTTTTTAATAACTGAGTATTTTCACAAAATGAATTTTGAGAAATTTGCCTCAGTATTGTAGGCTCAGTTATACACTATCCTGGAACTTTGCTGTGCATTTGACCGAATATTTAAAGAGCACTTAGATGGAGGGTAAGATTTGTTCGTAAACTTTCAATTTTGACTCATCAGTGTATTTGGAATTTAGTGTTTTCAGATGCAGAACTCATGGAGATCTACAATACCATTTTGCAGTCTTAAGTTGAAACGGAGCCTATATTGTTAATTTGATTAAATGATATGATTTTTTTTTTTGGGGTATTTAACTTTAATATTTCTTAGCGTACGTACTTAACTATCAGTCTCTTTAGTAAATGTGGCAAATCATCTGAGATATGACTCATGCATTATAGAGGAAAGTTAATGTTGTTCTATATCTAATCCGAATGCTTAATAAAAAAATAAAAGAAAGAAGATAATTGGAGCAATCTTCTATCTTTTAGTACTACTGCTCGATGAATCTCTGATATAAAGTTGGTAGCACATGGCGTGGATCAAGGTGTCGTCACTCGTCAGCAACATGAAATATCTTGTGACTTCAAATGAGAAAGATTTATCAATGGTTCATACTTCATAGGTATATTGATTCGAGAGAGTGGGCAGGGGAGAGGCATTATAAATGTAAAGACAGTAGGATTCAAAGTATACAAAATGAATTTTGAGAAATTTGTGTGGGTTCAGGAAAACATCTTGGGTGATTTTGTGGGTGGTAACTCCTCTATATCTGTTCTTGGTTCATAATGGTCAGGATGTCAACCAAATTGCATATGCTTCAGCTATGGTTGGGATCGGATAAGTATCGATTTATTGCTTGCATATTCATTTGCCTAACTCAATCCCCCGTACGGCTATAACATGAGAAGAAAGTATTGCGTTGAAGGATCATGTCTACCCGGTTATCATTCATGATTCATCTTTTTCCACTAATCCCAGAATGCTAAACTCTAGGCTGTTCTCCATATGTATATCCCAGAATGCCCTAAATGTATAAAACCTAATCATAAATTCAAAGGATTCCATAATAATTTTGGTCGCATAAGCTGAAATGATAAATTAGTTATTGTAAAACCTTTTGTTAACGAGTCGGAAAACATAATAAGCATATGGATCATTTGTGGTAAACACTAGCTAGTATAAGCAGTTCGCAAAATTCAATCAAATTTCTATATATAAAGGGAGGGCTAAAGTAGTATTATTATGGTAAAATAAAGAAAGCATATATATTTGTGTGTGAGAGGAAACTTTCACTTTCTTCCTCTCTCTTCGCCAATAATGTACAAGTGCATAGCACCGGTATGAGGTTAGTGATTTTAATTCCGTGCTCATTATGATAGTTTTTGGCCTTAGCAAAAGTCTTCTTAATTACATCCTTCATTCGGGCAGTACTGCACCTATCTTAACCAGATGAACATCCCAGAAGTGCGACGTACTTCAGACAAGGGCATAACACGCTGTGGGGATATGGTGGCTTAATTTATTACATTGTGTACTGGCCGGGCCATTCTTTTCCTCCTCTGATTCTTCCTCTCTGTGTCATTAATCAGTGGCGTAGGAGTTGATAGGTTGTCTTCAAGATGATCTCTCTCATGTGCGGTCAATCAGTAGGCAAAAGTCACTTGCAAGCTGGAGCTAGGGCTTAGGGTTTTAGCATTGGATGCGTACTAAAGGTGTCCACATCTTGATCAGACAACAAAATAAAGCTTACATTAAATGAAAAGTACGTAGATTTCTTTTGTTATCAAGTACAATGGTGCCCTTGTGACCGGCCTATATTAATTGCAACGAAATGAGGCGCCTTGTTTCCATAACCGTAGTACAGGGGAATAGAAGAAGAAATCTGCAAGGGCACCATGCCACCATCAATATCTGCAACTCTCTTCCACCATCAAACCTTCCACATCTAATTGCTCTTCCGCATTCACCCACCTCACAGCATCTAAGCTATCAGTTTCCACACATCCACTTCAATCAGTCTGCGCTCTAAGACCAGTTCCAATCCAAGCTTGATGGCGAGCACTTCGGTTAAACACGTACATGCACTGTGCCTCCTTGATCAAACTATTGGAGAGTAAAGATCTCACATTAGAAAAGTGACAAAATATAATATAACTCATAAGTGGGTAGATCACACCTAATTGTACCGAGACCTTTTGTGATTAAAACCCAACACCTAACGGGTGGTTAAGTTGGGACAATATCAGTACAATGGTGGGTCAGGAGCCACGCTTGTCGCTGTTCAACATGGTATCAGAGCGGGTCTCTCTCGGATTGAGTCTCCAATTGTCATGGGCCCGAATTTGGGTTCCTTATATTGCCGTCGGAAAATTCCGATTGGATTGTTACCAAGTGTTCGATGTGGGCCTTGGATTGTTATATTTTGCCAAGTCTCCGATATGAGACTCATGTCCCAATTTCCAATGTAAGAATTGGATTGTTAATTGATTCCACGTGCAGACCTAGAGTTAGGTTGCACGTGAGGGGGGCGTATTGGAGAGGAAAGATCTCACATTAGAAAAGTGACAAAATATAATATAACTTATAAGTGGGTGGATCACACCTAATTGTACCGAAACCTTTTGTGATTAAAACCCAACACCTAACGGGTGGTTAAGTTGGGACAGTATCAGTACAATGATAGGCCACGAGCCACGCTTGTCGCTATTTAACACAAACTGCTGCCCTGCTCGGCCCACCGCCGGCATCAAAAGCCCAAACTCATAGTGCAGCTAGCACCTCCAAACTGCATGCCCAAGATTTCATTGAAAGCCCCGTCACAGTTCAACTTTAATCTCCCCATCACATGTGGCCTCCATCGAACTACCCTCTCTTCCTCTAATCCTCTCTTCTAATTCCAGTTGGATCAGCCCTTCCCACTGTCCTCATCGCATCTTGGACCTCAACTATCTGTCAAACCCTGCTCTTAACAATGTTAGGCTGCACGACTTCATTACCATGCAGCTTCCGCCTTCTTTCTCTCCCTCCAGTTAATCCATAATAGAATTAAGAAGCTGAAGCACCTTCTCAATTAATATCTTCATGGTCATGGACTACTCGAGGAAAAGATTAAAAAACAAGGACCGATTCGATGCCAAATTAGAATAATATTAATACCTCAACCTTTTCAACACCGCCACACTTTGATAACAGCTTCCAGGTTGTGTGTAAGGTTGATTCTCTAGCCTGGTTGCACCGAAAACAAACAGCAGATCGAGGTTGTAATTCTTTTCCAATGCAAAGCTTCGATTCCATGCATGCATGGGACAAACCCCGTCGAACACCCCCTCAGAAAAGTGCTGCATTTTAGGAGGCATTTTCAGTTTTCATAAGTGCCTCCGCCGATCATTACGCATATTATCTTGATGACAAAGGAGCAAAGAGACTACACTATTTTCAAATCCGCTATATTTTCTAGAGCTATGAGAACCCCATAATTGTACTGTATCTCGATCTCGACTCTAATAGTGAAGAACCACACTCACTTGAAATTAACCATGTCCGTCGTCTTTTATTTGTTCTTGATTAGGGTTACCTTTATTTATCTGATTAAGCTCCAATGTAAATTTAGGGAGATCATTTTGTCTTATTGATTGACTGAACCAGTGGTCAAAATGTCAACGAATTTTATATTTTTATTGTTAAAGACTTAAAGTAGATTGTAGAAGGAAAAGATAGCTATAGGATATGAAGACTTCGACTGCTACTAGAAATTGAAATTAATTGGCCATGGCAGATGCAATTAACACTGGACAATTAATCATGGTCATCCAGTCCCCATTGCCATACGGGAAATCAAGATGGTGACAGTGTACATAGAGGTTTTTTTTTTCCTCTAAAATTTGCATGGGGTAAAGTTGGGTTTAAGTTATCCAAAAATTAGAGGAGGTATACATACAAAATTAAGAGATCTGAATAGAACCACTTCATAAAAAAAACCGTGATTAATGAAAGAAAAATATAGTGATCAACATCGGTCTTGTGACAATTATAATAATGAGCTCACTTCAAGGTAAATGTGTCCTACCCACTTCTACACACAACACGGAAAGAATCACCACATTTTTCGGAGTTAGAGATATGTAGGAGGTGCAAATAAAATTTTGAGGTGTAACAAAAAAAAAGTTGAGAAGCATATTTTTTCTAAGCTCATTGAAGCCCAAGAAAGACGAGCATAGCTAGTTAAATCAGTTACGTAATGGAATCCACATCCTAACTGATTATGTAAAACTCAGACAAAACATATTATGATCACATGCAGTATAAATAACGCGGGTGGGGAAGTTTCTTAAGGGGAGGAACGTACTGCATGCAATTGTCAATCGATATTCCAGAGTTTAGTATTCTTTTTTATTGAAAGAAATCAACAACGATAACAGAGCCTCCGCGATCAAGCAATGGATCCACGTATGATTGATAATACCCTTTCAATTCAATTTTTTTTTAATTTATTTCATGAAACTATGGTTTGCCAATCTGATCTCGATCTCTAATTGGTATCTTTATTTTTGGCCGGGGGTATTGTTCAGATTGGTCAGGATTGCCTAAGCACGTTTTAGATTCGGTTTTTGAGCGATTGGTGTCACTCGTAGACTGTGTGCGATTCAGTGTTGTGTGTAGGTCATGGCATTGTGTAGCAAAGAAGAATTCAAGTAACTTGTGCCTAAGCCCTAAGATGTCAAGTTGTCCAATGCTCTTGATTTATAGTGACCAAAAAGGGACATGGAATTTAGTGAATATGCAAAATATGCAAATTTTATACTATCGGGTCCTTTTTGTGATTGATTAGAATCCAAATTTTATTGATATTTTGCAACCCAAGATTAGACCAGTGTACGAGGACTATTGGACCTATAATTAAGCTTGTGTAATGTTGTGTACACAAGGTCTTCTCCATTATTTCTTCTCTTAGTTTAATCAGTCACACTAGTATAATGTTGTTCCCCAAAGTGACACTGAACAAGTTGATCATTTTAGACCTATAAGCTTGTGTAATGTTGTGTACAATATCATTTCAAAAATAGAGTTAACCCACTTTTAGACAAATATATATTTCTAAAAATCAGGATACTTTTACCCTAAAAGATCAATTCTAGACAATATTCTTATTGCTCATGAACTCTATGTTTGCCAATTGACTTTTATCGTTTTTATTTCTACTCGAAGAAGTCTTAGATCTGTAGCCTCAATTTCGCTATGTCTAATAAGTTGACATTGTCAGGATTGCTTTTGTTCTAAATGCAAAAGGAGCATGCACAATCCTTTGAATTGAAAGGGTCATGGGGAGTGAACATTTTTGTTGAGGTATGATGCTGATGAAACTTCAAGAACATTGGCCATCTCCATATATCCCAAGTTTGAGAATACAAAGAAAATTAAGAAAAAATCACAGCCAAGAGTCTGAAATGCTCTTTACTCTACATCAAGTATACTTCTACATATTAAAAAATCTCAGAATTCATGTTTTACAAAACAAAATATGTTGATAGAACCTAATTAATTGTTAGTAGAATAGTGATAGGAGCATAAAATGCGACAAATATAATGTGCAATCCTTCACATTTTTCTTAGTTATTTCCTTTAAAAAGTCTATTTTAACTATGTTTTCTTTTTTGGTAGATCATGAAGTGATTCAAGAGAGATAAGAGCTTAAAGGGAGCAAAGAAGCAATGGACCATGAAGTACTGATGCAAAGGATTAAGTTTGATGAACCCTTTGGCCGGAAATAACAAGGAAAGTCCACGGAAATAGTTGTGCAAAACAGTTTCTACAAAGCAGAAAACTGCAGTTTCAGAATCAGCTTTTCGGGAACAGTTTTGGGGAGCGTTTTTTGCATTCTTCCAGCTACACCTTTGCAGGAAGGACTAGCGATCCTTAAATTCATGATTTTTTACTTGAACAAGAGCTAAAAAACTGGTCAGAAGCGTCAACGAGGCAGCAAGAAATCAAATTCAAAGTAGGCTTCCCGATAAGACAGAAACTGTCAACTTTTCACGAAGATTTTTGGGAGAACTTTTCCGGCGACTTACTTGGAGTTTTTCCAGAAGGTTATTGATCATTATAGAATATATGATGTCATAGAACACGTAGGAGTCAAGAACCATCCAGAAAAGTGGCGAGATGAATTCTTTCCTTGTCCAAGAATTAAGCTTCAGAGACAGAAATTGAGTCCCAGTCAGAACAGGACAGTTTGGCTGAAATCTTGTATGGACGGATTTTGGGTGCATTTTTGGAAGGTTATTGATGCTGAAAATATCAAGGAGAGTCCTAGAATGATTCCTCAAGATTTTGGGAAGATTGTTAAGGCTTGAAAATCATTTAATTGTGCACCAATTAGAGGAATCCTCAAGCAACTAGGGGAGGCTTTCAAAGCAGAGTTGGAGAAGGAAACTTGGGCTGTGCTCCTCATATATATAGAGCATCTGAACATGTTGAAAATCACCCATCTACAACGCCATCTTCTGCCCTAAAAACCCTAGTTCACAAAGTCTAAAATTCCTCAACTTCAAGAAGCAAAAGGCCGTGCACACGTCGTGTCAAAAAAGACATTCCTGAAAGAGGATCTCTCGGCCTTCTCTCTAGAAACTAGAGAGAGAAAGTAGATCTGAAACCCTCCTCCCCCTTCTCTCTTGCCAAGATCTAGATCCAACCGGATCCTGATCTCCAGCTTGAGAGTCGGGGGAGCACACTTTTGTTCGGGCTTCTTGTCCCAGTTCCTTTGTTGTTTTGTTAGCGGCTTGTTTTTCCCAACCCTCCTACAGAGACATCCCCAGTTCAATGTCGTCTGCAGCCGTAGTCCTCATTCCTAACAGGGTTCTGTGGCTGAGATCGGTGATGCCAGATCGATCTAGATCTGGTCGTGTTTTGGGGGCGAGCACCGGCACAACGCAGAGCTGGGGTGTTGGCCGGTGGCGAGCTCTGACGGCGCCACTGAAGTCGGGATCTGGGCAGTGGCAGAGACGGCGATCTCATGGCGGAGAGACACACCGTGAGGTTCTGCTTCGGTTGGGGATTCATCCTCGGTTTTCTGCAGGGCTTTGCGGCAGTCTCCGACGTGGCGTAGCGAAGCAACGGCGTACGGATATGGTGCGGCGGCGTGCAGGTGCAGGTCGGAGGCGCGGTGATGCTGCGGTGTGTTGGCTGCGTGGTTGGCTGTCGGCGCTGGACCCTTGGATGCTGTGAAGATGGTGGTTGGGCCAGGCTTTAGTTGCTTTTGCTTTTGTTGGTTGTTTTCTTTCTGATGTTGCTTTGCCGGTAATAAACTCCAACCGTGTTCTGGTTGGAGACAGTGGCCTGTGTGACAGTCTTTGCACCTTGTGTGCCTGTTTTGCTCTGGTAGGCGGCGAGTTCCTTGCACTTGCAAATGGTCGCTGCCTCTTAGTAGCAGAGTGAAATTAAGTGTCACTGGATGTAGTGTCCGGGGGCATCATGATGGGAAAGCTGTGCGTATGGAAGTTATGCTTTGCTGTAGTCGGGTTGCAGTCCAAGTTATCTTTCCGTTGTGTCACCGCTGCGTTAAAGCAGTTAAAGTAAATAGAGTCGCCAGTAGAGCGCTCTTTGCTAGTTGGTGCTTTGTTAAGTACAAGCTTTTAGTAGAGACTCATGATAATATTTCAGAAGGTTCTACTTATTGTAATCAGGGGTGTAGGCTCAATGTCCCCCCCATGTATTCGACAATTTCTTTAATCAAGGCTATCAAGGCTTGAGGGCTGCCACACCGCCCTTTTTCTCAAAAAAAAAAAAAAAAAGCCGTGCACACCATCATTCACCTTCATCAAGCTTTGCCATGTACCATCTTGAAGGAAGTTCTTGCATCCAAGGCTGCCTAAAAGTGAATTCGTGGCTCTCATCTTCTCTCCTTTACGGTTTTTACTTTCTTGTAATTCAAACTCATCTAAAAACATTTTAGTTGTGAATTTTAAGACTACGTGTGGCTAATTTACTTTTGTTAGGGGCGAGGTTTGAAGCCCCCACTAGGCCAATAACCTTAACATACAACACTTTTTACACAACGAAGAAAAAAAAATTTGTTGTGTGATGAGGGAAAGTGAATCATACAACACATTTAAAAAACTTACGTCGTATAAAGCTATTAAAATTCAGAAGTTTTTAGCTAGAAGGTCATTACACAACACTTACAAAAATGGTTTGTTGTGTGAATGAAAAAAAAATGAGCGGCATATTTCACTCCTATCTCGACTCAAATTTGGCTCCAAATTTGTTTTGCATTGTACAATAGTATAGTTATATATGTTGTATGAGTGTAGCTTGCAAAATGGCATACAATAGTTTTTATTTTTGTGTTGTATGATTAAGGAAGATATATTGGGAGGTTTAGATGTCCCCCCAAATGCTACTCATTCTCCCTCAAAACCTACAAATTTTGATTGACATATATGTGATGATTGTAAGCTCCTACAACATAAACTACTTATTTGTGTTGTCTGAATGAGAAATGTCTATCCTAGCGCCAAAACTGAAATTTTGATTTCACATAGCGGGAATTCCCTCTCCTTACTGTCTCAGCTCAAATTTAATGTTTGCAGAATCAGACAACGTAGCTTTATTTATGTGTTGTTTGATTCATGAATACAAACTAAAAAGAGCCAAATGGCCGCGCGTTTAGCAACTTAATTAGGTTAAGGGTAGCAACTTTTGTCTCCCACTTCATTTATTTCCAACACTTGGACAAAACACGAAACAATTTCTTCATCAGTCTCATTCTTTCCCCGAAACACAAGTCATCACTCAAAAGCCATCCCTTCTCGACTTGAGATTGGTGTTCTACTATCTCGACTCAACCATCACTCAATTCCATTTGTGAAGGAGGATTCTGCAAATTGGGAAGAAGGATGAGGTTCTTCAATCTGTTGAAGATTAGGGTTTACAACGTCGATTTGGGGATTTGTGGGCTACTCGATTTAAGGGTTTCAAGGCTACTCGATTTGGGGTTTCACGACCACTCTTACAAAAAAGGGGTTTTAATTGCTACGTTTTTCTCTCCTTCTCTGTGGGTCGATTCGACGCAACCTAGAAGGAGAAGCAATCTTAGTTCATGTTCATACTTGCTTCTCCAAGTATGGGTTTTTGGGATCGACAACCTAGAAGGAGAAGGAACTGCGAATGCTTTCGATCTGTTAGGCGATGACGACAATGACGACTTAAGTCAACTTGCTGCTATGGTGGTGGTTCCTGCTGCTGCCCAGCCCAAGCTCCCCTCCAAGCCTCTTCCTCCTGCTCAAGCTGGTAAATAATCATTCGTTTCTTGGCTTTCTTGTGGTTCGAATACTGTTTTCTTTTTGGGCTATTTTGTATTTGCTTTTGTTTTTGAAGAGGGACTGGTTATTTTGATTGGTTGTTGATATTATGGCTATTTGCTGAGATTTGAATTGGATAGAGAAAGATTTTGATGTGAAGTTGTCTAGGGGAGTATTTGTCAATGCAAGCTGTTTGTTCTGTAGTCCGTGGGAAAATATGAATTTGATTGTTTTCGTCTTAATCCATACACCCTCTTGCAAGGGCGTAGCTAGCCTAGGGCGAGAAGGGTCAATTGACCCTTCTCAATTTTTGGAAAATCCTTAATTAGTGTTAATGATTTATGAACCTTAATGGAAAGAAATAAAATTGACCCTTCTCAATTTTTGAAAAATCCTTAATTAGTCTCAATTTTCAAAATTCAATACAAATTTATCTTAATTAGTTTTAATTATCCTTGAACTTTAATGGAAAGAAATAATATTTTACACTATTAATACACTACATATATCTAATTAATACGAATCTTTTCAAGGTTTTCTTACCGTATTCATCGATATATGCCCATATGCGCATATTTACGATTCTTTGTTAATATGCTAAATTGAATAACACATCATTTTTTCTATATTTATCGTTCCTCTCAAATCCCAAAATTTATTCAACATGATTTAAGGATCTTTCAATTTCAGCATTAGTACAAGAAATATTACACCTAAATTTTCTTAATTATACTTATATATATATATATATATATATGGGCAAAAAAAATTGTGTTATTTTTAGAGGATGACTGAAAATGAGTATATAATTTGTTAGTTAAAAAAGTTTGACCCTCCTAAGTGAGATTTTTGGCTACGCCACTGCCCTCTTGATATTAGTTGCATCTTTATTCTTATTATTATGGAACACATATTTATGTCTGTAAGATTAGTTCTTTGTTGTTGTTTTATCTTGAAATTTTGGGATAATTCTCTTTGATTCTGCATTTGGGTATATTTTTTTTTGTACCAGAGGAGTATATATTGATTTTGGCCTCCTATTGAACAATTCTACTCAGTTGTTATGATTTCTTGGTTCTTGAGTATTTGAAGAAAAATGGCTACTGTGAGGATTTGAAGTATTTTTTGTTCTGCTATAATCGATCTGTTCGTTTTTTTTCCCAGTAAACTAGTGCACATGGAGCAAGAGTGTGGGTTTTCTTTATGTAACTGACGTTTGTCTTCTGTATTAATTTATAATTTAGGATACTTTATGTGTTTTCAGTAACTATAATCTGTTCTTCATTTCTTTTTTCAATAAACTAATGTGGAAGGAGCAAGAGTATGCAAATGTACTCTTTATATAACTATTATGTGAATCTTCTGTAATTGTCTCATCAATTTGTAATTCAGGATACCGTGTTTCCTTGATTGATGTTTAATGGGATTCTTTTCTTTTTTTCAATTTGCAGTCGTTGGTTTGTTCACATGGTTCCCTTTATGAGTATTCGATCATCAATGGCCTTATATGTAGACAATGACATTCATTTAGCTAGACTGCACTTGGTGTTTATTTGCAGTACGGGATGGTATTCTTGGTCTAACACCTTTCTTTTTTTTTTGGTCTGAGGGTCTAACATCTTTTTTGTTTGTTGCTTGTTATTGTCTGCTCTAATGTATTCTACTGCCACCATTCTCTTTGAATTGATAAAATGATGGGGATGTATGTACAGCTAAAACCTTTAATGGAACAAATTAATAGGGTCAAAGTTTTACTTGCTCCTGTGTTGGAACTCCACCTCTAAGCTTGGGAAGCGCAAGCAAATGCTCAATGACATTTAGAGAATGGTGAATTGCTATTCATCCCTCCAAATCTTCCCAGTTGTACGGTGGAAATTACAAGCCTGGTTTCTCAGAAAAACATAGTCATTCTTGTGCCCCTCCCTTTAAGCTTCCAGTTTTTTTAATAATTTCATTGGGGTTGTACTAATTATTAAAAAAACTGGAATTATTATGAAACATAAATTAATTTTTAGGCTTGTTGACCTCAATTCTCATAGTGATAAAGTTCTCAACTTCTTTATTTATTAGTTTAGTTTGATCATTCTCTTTTCAGTTTGTGCAAGTTGTGTGTGGGTGATTAGTTTTCAAGTCTTTATCTCTGAAGACAACATAAGAACCTGTTAAGAGTTAGTTTTTGCTTGATTTGAATTGGTTGTGAGTTTGAAGTTGAGCTTATGAGGTAACATTAATTTCACTAGAAAAATATAGCAAATCAGTTTTTCATTTATGTCTTATTTTAGTTGCAGCAACAACAGCTAAATCTTATAAACTAGATAGTAATAACTTTGACTGACATTTAAGTGAGGTTCTTGCTGAGATCTGGAAGGGAATATGAACAAGCTTTCATAGCTAGTTGCATTTGTGAAAGTCCCTCAGTTTGATTTACTGGCATAACACCAAAAGCCAGATTCTCCTTCTGATATTTCACTCATACAGGTTGTGTGCATTCTGTGTTTGGTAAATTTTGTAGCCAGATGCATTCCTTTGTTTCATTAATGATGTTAAAGTCAGTAATACAGTTGACCAAAGGGCTCGTAATATTATTCCTGGTGCAGAGGTAAGATACTGGGTGTTTTTGAAATATTTCATTTTTTTTTCCTGAGCATGCTTCTACCATTAATTAATTTCTTTTGTTTTTTTTCTATTTTGTCTCCTTCATTTGTTTTCAAAGTTCCATGTCTTTTCTTTGTTTATCTGATTGCAATGTTAATGTACTGTAGGGTTTTCTAAGACAGAAGCTATCTGGCCAAGGGCTTGCATTTATAATTGCAGGTGGATCTGGTAAGCATTTCTTGACGCATTTTGCCACAGATTCTACAAATATGTTCCGTCGGTTCTTAGTTGTTAGATGTCAATTTAAATGTGTGGTTTTATCTATTTGCTAAATCAAATCACCTCTCTAGTTTTCTTCTTTTCTTCTCTCCCTTTTTGCTCTAAATTTAACCTCAAATCCTAAACTAAAAGTATTTGTAGTTTCTTTTGTTGCATGACAAAATAAACTTCTTACATTGTCTCTTGAACAAAACTAGCAAAATCTTAATCTCTCTTTTCAAGAATACTCTTTCATAAAACTTTTCAGTGATGGTAAAAATGGAGATGCATAGGACATTCAGAAAAGTGGGAGATACAAAAGGCTCTTTGCAGCATCATTCTTTGCAAATCGTAAAATGTTCTATTAGAAATGCTAAAAAAAAGGACAAACTTCTGCTACTTTTGTTGAAAAATCTTGGAATAATGTTTCTTTCTTGGCCAATCTAGCTAGTAATCCCTTAGTTGGACTTGGACTAATCTTAGAATTTTTTTGGCTTTCTCCATTGATGCTAGTTGTACAGAAAAATCTTGAGGTGGGCAAGGTACTATCTGTTGATGTTTCTTGTATAGCAGTTGTGACTAGCTACAACAGTCAATGTCCAAATCAAATACAATGGGCCCATGAGAAGAGCAGTGTTTGGTGTAAGTTGCTTCAATTTCTGGAAATTTGCAGTCTCCTTGTGTTATTGCTGCTATATTGATAACGTACAGTCTCCTTACACATAACTCATGAGTTAGTATAAGGACATGAAAGCAAGTATTATGAGGAGATTGTATTATATCTCTGCTTGCAATATAAAGAGGTCGTTTTAGAGCCCTTTATTGTTTTCCCTTAGTGTCTTCAGCTCTAAAATGACCACATGAATTGAGTTCCACTTTAAATTGTTCCAGCTTATTGTATTATGTATTCTACTTGCTGCATTTTTAGATTAACATGAGTTTAGATATTTTGCAATGTGATAATCATCTGCTCACATTCTGTGAGATCTCCAATACCAGAATATAAAGGGTCAAATTTTTGGTCAGTTTTTGCAGAATGTATAAAATTTTGCTAGGATGCATCTTAAAGTTGTTTTTGGACATTTGTATTTTGTTTTGCTTCAGCTAATAACATAGGTTGTGGACTTAACTAACATAGTAGTATCACTTTGAAAGTCCCAATTGTGCGTACATGTACAAATTAAAGTTCTATATTAATCCAGCCTATCCTCTTGCTTTTCCAGATAACTGAGATCCTCAAGCTAGTAAGAAGGCTTTACAGACTCATTCTAGATTCTGCAAAAGAGAGGGAAAATATTGAGGGGTGCACCATTTTCTGCTTCTACTGGCATATAATATTCACATGCAGCAGCTGCTCATATTTTTATCAATAATCATATTAATTTTTTATGGTTTATTGATATTGATAATGGCATGGCACTAGAATGCTATCTTGTTTTGGAATAATTTGTATAAGTTTTGGATATCCCAAGTAGATGGGCATGTATTAGAATACTTTTTTTCTTTTAATGTTGGCTTGGATGATTGAGAAATGCTCCCTTTTAACATTTGATGTATATAGAATGGGTTGGATTACTCATTTAATGGTTTGTAATGTGTTTTCTTTCCAATTGATTGCATTCATTAGGTAAAATGGAGCATTATTGTGCACAAAATTAATATAGAAAATGAAAATGATTGTACAACAGTTTTATAGTGTGACAATTCAACATTGTTTGAATACAAAAAATTAGGCCATTCACACAATGCATTCATTACAATCACACAACGGTAAAAACTAAACTCTATTGTCCAAAACCAATTCACACAACAAGCATACTGCACAACTGAAGTGTGATGGTATATCAAACGACGGTGAAATTAAAAAAACTGTTGTCTGACTAGGCTTTCCAACAACAGCTTTGGAACAAGTTCTGTTGTCTGAAGGATGCACATGCCACGCACAGCATGACTGCGCGGCAACTGTGGCTGCCATATGCCGAGAGAAGGCACAACAGTTTTAACCAAATAAGTGTTGACTGTTTGTGTTTCATACAACGGGTTTCCACCGTTGTGCCATTTTTCATCACACAACGCTCCGATACACAACGGAGATCGTCCAAATCACACAACGAATTTGGTCCGTTGTCTGCTAGCTTTTTTGGCCTAGTGCCCTAAGACATGTTTTGACAATATTTTGATTCTTAGTTTCGTGATTGTTTTGTTGTGAAATTGTTTATTTGGTTTTGGTTTACAGATAACTCTCTCACATGTTTATGTTTTATGAATGCTCACATAAAATATTATGATCATGTGAGTGGGGGTAGAAATAGGTATTTTAATCTCCTAAACGGTTAACCATATTTATTTCAAAGGTAGCAAAGTCTATAGGACAATAGACCAAATCAAATAATGGGAATTGCATGCTAGGTAGGAGTTCCACACTAGTATTGGATTCTTGTTTCGATCAAACTTCCACGTGTGATTAATGCTTAGAATAAATTGTTGATAGGATAGCATTCTATACCTTGATTGTTTATTCTAAAGGCTTAGCAATGTTGCGTTCATCTTGCTTAAGTAATTTAGGGAAGTAATAAGAACTTATGCATGCGTTCATGGTTTGTTCTTGATTGAAACCTTTTTTACGACTTAGTAATTGAAACTAGGATGATAAATTTGTCTCAAGCATGTTTTGGTGGTGGATTTCTGAGTTCCTAACAGCTTCATCCATATATTTTCAAAACCCAAAAAAAATCTTGAATTGCTTTCTTTATTTTCTATTTATTTTTCGTTAAAAACCAAAAACCCCCCAAATAAATTTCGTTTTAGGATTGCAACGCACTCTTCTATCCTCTATGTCCTTCCATCTTATTTCTCTTTTTCTTTTGTTGATGTTTTTCTTAGTGTTAGTTTAGTTTTTATTTTGTTTTCTTTTGTGTGATTAATATAGTTACCCTCGATGCTGAGGCGCTCATTTCGGAGGGGACTTCTGCCAACCCCCAACTTGTTGGTGTGCGACGACAGAGGGAAGAAGAGCTTCAGTCGGATGGTAAGAAAGCAAAGCATAGTTTGGCTTTAGTTCCGATGGGTCTTCAACCGGAAAATCTCGGGCTTGATATTTCTTCTGAAGGGTTGGTTGACGTGATTGTTACCTCAGCCCCAAAGGTGTACAAGAAGAGAGGAAGACCTCGTGGGAAGAGAAATACTCCTAAGCCGTCCCCGGCGGTCTCTGCTTGTGCTGGTTCCGACTCAGGCATGTCAGTTGCTTCTGAGGGAGGATCTGGAGGTCTCCAGATGGTGGTAGCTTTGGAGCTGGAAGGAGTTCCCAGGTCTGGTTAGTGATAGATGGTCTACAAACCTTAAGTAGTAGCATTTCTGTTTGGTTGTTTGCGTCGTA